>NC_081573.1:11055441-11114195 GCF_022355385.1 Mustela nigripes | reverse complement strand
TTCTCTCTCACACACACACCTCCCACCATCCCTGGCAGCTCACACTGTCACACCCCCCCCATCTCTGGCATCTCACACTCTCTCACACACACACTCCCTCGGCTCAGAATCTCCCGGAGCCTCCCACCCGCGCTCCCCTTCCACGCGCAGGCACAGCCCTTCTCTCGCTCTCTCTCACACTCCCGCCAGCGTACCCTGGTCCCTCGCTGGCCTCTGGGGTCCAGCCTCACTCACACGCCCACTCCCCTCACTCGCCCCGCCCAGCCGCAACCCAGCCGCGCCCCCCTCGGACTGCAAGATCGCGCCGCGCCGCGCGGGCCTCTGGGAAATGTAGTCGGCGCAGGGAGGGCTCGGCGGCGGCGAACGGGTTAGGACTACACCGCCGGGGTCAGGGCGGCCCGCCTCGCCTGCCCGGCCCGGTACCCGGGCCCCGACTGCCGACCCGCGGGAACAGCCCACCGGCCTCCGCCCGGAAACCACCGCCCTCACCCGAAGGGCCGCCCGGTCCGACGTCCGCGCTCCGAGCGCGCAGGCGGCGAATCTCCCGAGGCAGGCGGTGTAAGGGGGAGGAGCCCTAGGCAAGAAGGGCGGGGTGGGGCGGGGCTTGGCCGACGGGGCGTGTCCCTGGGCTGTAGAAAACCGGAGGAGGAACCCAGGCGTCGGAGCGTGCGTGCCGGCGATTAAAGAGCAAGGCACTCGGGGGCGTGGCCCAGGGCTTGGGGGCTTGGTGGAGCTGGGCGGGAGTGTGCGCAGGCGCGTGGAAAGGGCACTCCGCCTCCCTTCGCCTGGAGACCGGAGCGTCCCTAGTTACCTCTTGGCAGGTGCGGCGAGAAGACCGTGCTGCTGCCGGCTCCCTGGGCGCGCTCAGGTGCAGCTTTTCGTGGCGACGCTGTGTCCGTGTGAGCGTGGAATGGCTCCGCGTGCGGCCCTCGAGCCTGTCGGTAGGAGCGTGGTTTTCCTCGTGCTAAGTTTTGCAACAGGAAGAAGAACGGTCGGGAACCCCCACCGTGTCCTATCCCCACAGTGACGACAGCAAATTAGTAAATGTCTCTCCTTCTACGCGGGAGCGTCATCAGTAGCCTTACTGTTGAGAGGCAGCGAATGAGACGACGCCCCTGCAGCCAGGCCGCGGGGCTCCGACACCGTCCTGCCCCCCGACGGTGGACACGGACCCTGCTATGGGGGACCAAGAAAACTGTAGGATTGGGCCTGCCCTGGAAGGAAAAGTCACGCGGGGGGATAGCAGGGGAAAAACAAAACAGACAAAATTCCCTAGCCTCTTGAGATCTGACTTTTAAGTGGACGGAGAACACAAATGAATGAGTAAAATCGTTTATCAAATGGTGGAAAAGGCTTTGGAGAAACAGCAGGGCAGAGGAATAGAGAGTAGAGGATATTAGAAAGTTTGCTTTGGAGAAATGAGTAAACGAGTGAAAATGGAGATAAGATACCATCCATAATCCCACAACTCAGAACTGCTGCTAACACTATGAACGTCTGTAGCCTGTCCCTTAAAACTTATTTTCCTGGGGCGCCTGTGGCTCAGTCAGTGAAGCATCTGCCTTCAGTTCAGGTCATGATCCCAGGGTGCTGGGATCAAGATCTGCATTGGACTCTCTGCTCAGTGGGGAATCTGCTTCTCCCTTGGCCTCTGCCCCTTGCCCTGCTTGTGCTCTCTCTCTCTCTCAAATAAATTAAATCTTTATTTTTTTTAAAACTAAATCTTAAAAAAAAAAAAAAAAACCTCATGTATTTTCCTTTCACACCCTGGTTGAGATTTCTACACCTAAATAAACAATTTAGAAAAATGGAAGTATGCGGTACATAATCTCCGTAACATTTTTCTCCATTATATGGTGAACATCTTTCTGTATCAAAAAGCACTCTTGGGGGGGCTGGGTGGCTCAGTGGGTTAAGCCTCTGTCTTTGGCTCAGGTCATGATTTCAGGGTCCTGGGATCCAGCCCAGCATCGGGCTCTCTGCTCAGTGGGGAGCCTGCTTCCCCCCCTCTCTCTCTGCCTGCCTCTCTGCCTACTTGCCTGCCTCTCTGCCTACTTTCGATCGATCTCTCTCTCTCCATCAAAAAAGAAATAAAATCTTTTTTTTAAAAAGTGTTCTTTCATGCATTTTTAAGTAATTGCAATGTCATAATAAGTAATTGCCACATGCAATTTGAGCATAAGTGCTGTTGTTGGGCTCAAAATCCTGAACATTGAGCAAATTCTTACAATACTTGTATCTCAAGTCTTGGCCAACTGACCCTACTGTTGGTGCAGTGTGGATGCCTGTAAGTGTCACTCATTTCTGGGGTCAGAGATGCTCAGATTTGTGAGGATATATGAACTACAGAGGATTGTATACTGTTATTTGTTATTGGAGAGCTACAGAAAGCATTTGGGTAGGAATTCATTACACTCTTCTACCCCAACATCTTGGTCTACCCTCCACAGCTTCTGGCATCTTTTTCTAGAGCTATCTGGGCCAATTCTACAGACAAAAATATAAACTCTGCACAAAATATGAAAATATGAAAAAGTTACCTGAAAGCACTAGAGAGTTACCAAAGAAGAAATTGAAGAAACACCAGCCATAATTTTCTCAGTTTGATGAAACTATAAAATTACAGATTCAAAAATTTGAGGAATCTTAGGCAGAGGAGGAACCCAAACTTTTACAGTTGGAGTAGATTCAGAAGCCCTCCTATGTGGCCCCATGGCAGGAGGCAGTGGGTGTTGGAAATGGAGAGGAAAAAATAAAATGCCTCCTCATTTTTTCCACCACCCAGACTAACCTGTTACCTTTACTCCTTGTGCTTTTCCAAGTTCCTGTCAAAGAACAGCTAATCTCCTGGCAGCTACTTCAAGCCCCAGCATCTGTGTGCCAAACTCCTTGGATCTTAATTTCTGTAGGAAAAATAAAGTGCCCAAATTCAGCAGATAGGATGTAAGCAATGTTTGTAATGGGGATTGTTAGCCCCAATAATGGGTCCATGATTAAAGGAGCGAGACTGATATAAAGTGAAGGTCAAGCAAAGCTTTATTTTGCACCAAGTATCAAGAATCTAACCAAACATTAGGGGACGCACCTCTTACAAGAGAGGATGACCCTTCTCTGCTTCACAGTCTAGCTTTTAAGGGCAAAGGCCATGCGGTCGGGCCTGGCCACGCACAGGTGACCAATGAGATGATAACACACACAGGAAACTCCACAGTGATGCTAGGTGACCAATTGAGTTACAATTTACCCTAGTAGACATTTGACCCAGCCTATCACCTTGGTTGAGATTGGCGCCCATAAAAGGCTCCCAAAGGGCGGGGCCCATATTCCTTGGTAACCAGGGAGACAGTACACATCCCGGTTGCCGCACCCCCCCCCACGGATCAGAGGTCTCCACCTGGCCTGACCCACCCTTGTATATGGGCTTTGTTACCTGGAGCTGGTTTCCAGGACTTGTTTTAAAGTGAATCCCCTGGGGGAAGGGGAGCAGGGACAGTTTAACTTTAATGAAAGCTTCTGGCTAAGTAGGTCCTTACAGGGACTGAGAACTAAAGTGATCTTGCTTTAGTACATAATGAGAAAAAAACCCTATCTAGTGTAATGTTCTATCATCATGCTTTGTGATTGCCAGTATACTTGTTAGGTTATATATTTACTCATTTGTCTGTTTATTGTCTAACTCTCTTGCTGAAGCGTATGTTCCATGTTTGTTTTACTTCTGTTTAGAACACTTCCTGGGACTAAGTGGGTACTCAATAAATAGATGTTGAGTGGATGAATTTTTTAAATCGGTGGGTTCTAACCCAGGAGACAGCAGATATTGACAAAGATGTGGAGAAAGGGGAATCCTCTCGCACTCTTGGTGGGAAAGCAAACAGGTGCCGCTGATGAGGGACCAGAAGGCAAGCTGAGGACAAAGCAGAAGCTGACACCCCACATGCTCCCCACCAAGGGACACATGTGACATTCCTCAAGCTGCCCTAAAGGAAAAACAAACAGTTAATTTACAGACAACACAATCCTGCAAGATGAGTCTCCCTCAGTTTACAAATGTTTTAGCAATCTACAAGAACAAAGCTTTTCTATCAATGGCCTAGCTTCCAGAAGGAAATGTATGTACAATTAAATGTCCTTGTAATGTGCAGCCCATTGACAGATACTTGAAGCCTGCAGAGTGGAATGTTCCTCCAGGAAGCTCCCAACTATCTTCTTGCTAATGAAGATCATTACATATATAGACCACATTTTTATCCATTCTTCAGTTGATGGACATTTGGGCTCCTTCCATAATCTGGCTATTGTTGATAATGCTGCCGTAAACAGCAGGGTCCTTGTCCCCCTGCCTGCTTCAAGAATCAATGGACTGCAGATTAGGACATTTAATTATGTTTACATTTCCTTCTGGAAGCTGGATTATGGATAGAAATGCTTTCTTCTTGTAGATTGCTAAAACATTGGTACCAGGAGTGCCTGAGGAATGTCTCATACATCCCATGGTCAGCGGGGGTGGGGGGGTGGTCAGCTTCTGCTTTATCCTCAGCTTGCCTTCTGTTCCCTTAATATATATATATACATATATATATGTATGTATATATATATACATATATATATGAATATTAACTCAGCCATCAAAAGGAAGGAACTCTTGCCATTTGCAACGATGTGTGTTGTACCCAAGTTTTCGCATCTGAGAGACCACCAAGAAGCCAAGCACTGATGCAATTGCATGAGGGTTTATTTGACAAGCTTAAGCTTGGGCCCAAGTATACCCAACACAGCGGAGTAGGGACTTGGACCCCGAGCCAGATTATAGTCAGAGCTTTTAAAGGCAGAGTAGGGGTGGACCCAGCAGTGGGTGAGGACAAAGGGGGTGTTCAGAAGTGCTATCAGGGTAAAGAAGACTGTCAGGATATTGAAGCCCTGGTTACTATCAAGCCAAAGCTGTTTTTCCCTTTAATGAGGCGCTAGCATGAAGACAATTGGGAGTTTCCTGGTGGAATATCACATTCTTGCTATCAAGCGTCCTTGTTAGTAAGATTTGGGTTTAGAAGAAATTTAACTTTATTTACTTTTCCTTCTACCTCAGCCTCCTTCAGTTTTGTTTATGGAGGGGAAGGTGACATTAGGGCTTAAGGAACTGAGTTATTTATCTCTGGAAATTGGGCTAGACTGGAGGTGGGTACAGCCTTGTTTTTCTTGGCCTCCACATGTGGATGGTGCTAAAGTCTATTATGCTAAGTGAAATAAGTCAGATAATCATAATTAATAATCATAAATACCATACGATTTCACTCATGTGAAATTTAAGAAAGAAAATAGATGAGCATTGGGAAAAATAAAAAGAGAGTGGCAAACCGAAAAACAGACTCAACTATAGAGAACAAACAGGGGTGCTGGGGGAGGCGGCCAGAGGATGGGCTAAAGCGGTGATGGGTGGGATTAAGGAGGGTGAGTGTTGTGAGGAGCACTGGGTGATATATGTAAGTGATGAGTAACTAACGTCTACTCCTAAAACCAATATCACACTATATGTCAAGCAGCATTTAAATAAAAACTTGAAACAAAAATAAATAATAAAAAATAATAAAAATCTGGGACGCCTGGGTGGCTCAGTTGGTTAAGCAGCTGCCTTCGGCTCAGGTCATGATCCCAGCCTCCTGGGATCGAGTCCCACATCGGGCTCCTTGCTCCGCAGGGAGCCTGCTTCTCCCTCTGACTCTGCCTTCCACTCTGTCTGCCTGTGCTCGCTCTCACTCTCTCTCTCTTACAAATAAATAAATAAAATCTTTAAAAAAAAAATAATAAAAATCGATGTGTTCTATGTGTATTTTCTAAATGCCCGCGAAGGACCAAGAGAGCTTGTCCCATGCTGAGCTCACCCCATGAAGAGATGATTTTTTTCCCCTTCAGCGTGATCTAAAGAAAATAAAATGAACCTCCCCAAGAAAGAAAAAAAAGAACGCATTCGCGAAGAGGTAGCGCTCGGTTGCTGTTTCGCGGTCCAACAGTGCCACCTGCCGGACACTGGCACCACGTACAACAGCTCCATCTAGAAGCTGAGGTCTCTTGTAAGCAGGCCTAGGGGTTCTCTCCCTGACATCCCCCTTCCACGTGCATTTAGGCTGAATGATTAGCAAGCAGGGGGTGCAACAGGTTTTGCTGGCCCAATGAAAATTGTCTATTTAGCGGTGTAGCCAACCTCGCTCTAGTGCCCTCCGGTTTACACGGAGGAAGTGTTCTCTCTCTTCCTTAAGAGCCACTAGCTCAGTGGGGTTTTGAGTTACAGAGGTTCCGCTGAAGTGCCTCGGTGCAATTCATTGAAGTTTAGCTGAGTGAAAACGGACGGTGTCTGTCAACCGTGGCAGCTGCCCACACTGGTACAGGAAGGTCAGGCGGCAGAATGTGAACAGAGAGCCACTGGCCTTGCCTTAGACAATACTCTACGGGCCAGACCTTAGGAAACACTAAGAATCTGGAGGAGCAGTGACTGACTTACAACCCAGACATGAGGAAAATAACGGCAACTCATAATTTAAAAATCACAGGGTGCCTGGGTGGCTCAGTCGGTTAAGCGTCTGCCCTTGACTCAGGTCATGATCCTGGAGCCCTGTGTCAGGCTCCCTGCTCAGGGGGGAGCCTGCTTCTCCCTCTGCCCCTCCCCCTTCATTCATTCCCTCTCAAATACATAAATAAAATCCTTTTTTTAAAAAGGAAAGTAAAATTAAATTTTTTTAAAAAATAGAAAAATTTTAAAAAGAAAGCAAAAGGTGACATCATTCTTAAGGGAACAGTCAAAACTAGGCAACCTGGTGTAAGGCACAAACTCACTGCTTACCTGGCTGTCCCGGACCATGCAGGAACACGTGCTCCTTTCCCCTTAAGAGCTGGGGCTGCAGATTTTCCCTCAAGGAAAGTGACTCTGTTTAGCTTGCTGAGGTAACCAAAGGCAAATGTGATTTTTCTTCTTTTTGGGGGGTGGGGGGGCAGGGCCAGCTTGTTTTTTTTTTAAATTCTGGTAAAATATACATAAAATTTACCATTTTAGCCATTTTTAGGTGTGCAGTTCAGGAACACTCAGTACAAACACATATAGCACAACTGAGTTAGGCTTCTCCATGGAATACAAGGTTGTTTTAATATTTGAAAGCCAAGCGGTATAATTTACCATCTTAAAAAAACTCAAAAAATTAGGGCGCCTGGGTGGCTCAGTGGGTTAAGCTGCTGCCTTCGGCTCAGGTCATGATCTCAGGGTCCTGGGATCCAGTCCCGCATCGGGCTCTCTGCTCAGCAGGGAGCCTGCTTCCTCCTCTCTCTCTGCCTGCCTTTCTGCCTACTTGTGTTCTCTGTCAAATAAATAAATAAAATCTTTAAAAAAAAAAAAACTCAAAAAATTAGAAACCGTATCATTTCAGTGGATGCAGAAAAGCTTTTCACAGAATGTAACATCCAATCCAGATAAAGACGCTGAACAAACTAAGAAAGAAAGGAACTTACTCAGCGTGATAAAAACCACTTTCAAAACCAGCTAATTCGATACATAATGATAAAAACAAAAAAAAAACTGGATGCTTTTCCCCTAAAATCAGGAGCAAAGCAAAGACATCTGCTCCCACTTCTACTTACTACCATACTAGAGGTTTCAGCCAGTGCGATAAGGCTAGGAAAAAGAAATGAAACATCCAGATTGGGGGGGGGGTGTAAAAATTGCCTTTATTTAAAGAAGACAGGATCATCTGAGGTTGAACAAACTATCTAATGTACCAAAAACAAAACAAACTAGACCAACTGAGTTTAGTGCGATTGCGAGATACAGATGAGACACATGGACATCTATCATATGTCTATAAGAGCAATGAATAACAGGAAATTGGAATTTTAAAAAAGACAAATATTATTGATCTATGTGTCTGTTTTTGTGCCAATACCATGCTGTCTTGGTGATCAAAGCTTTGTAACAGAGCTTGAAGTCTGGCATTGTGATCCCACTAGCTTTGGTTTTCTTTTTCAACATTTCCCTGGCTAAAAATAGAGCTAACCCATGACTCAACAGTTATGATACTAGGTATTTACCCCCAAAATACAAACGTAGTAATCTGAAGCGGCACCTGCACCCCAATGTTTATGCAGCAATGTCCACAATACCAAAACTGTAGAAAGAGCCCAGATGAATGGATAAAGATGAGAGATACACACACACACCATGGAACATTACTCAGCCATCAGAAAGGATGAATACTTACCATTTACAATGATGTGGATGGAACTGGAGGGGATTATCCTGAGCGAAATAAGACATCAGAGAAAGATAATTATCTGTGGTTTCACTCATATGTGGAATATAAGAAACAGGGCAAAGGGTCACAGGGGAAGGGAGGGAAAGTGGAATGGGAAGTCATCAGAGGGAGACAAACCAATTCCTAGATTAACTCTAGGAAACAAACTGAGGGTTGCTGGAGGGGAAGTGAGTGAGGGCATGGGGTAATTTGGTGACAGGCATTAAGAAGGGCACATGATGCAGTGAGCACTGGGTGTTATCTGATGAATTACTGAACTCTACATCTGAAACTAATGACAGTTAACATAGATAATATGCTGGCGAATTGAATTTAAATTAAATTAAAATTTAACTTAATTTAATGAATTTAAATTTAAATTAAAAAATAATAAAAATTTAAAAATGCATGACCCTCATGTATAGAAGAAATATACTTTATATTTAAATAGATATATAATAAATAAATATACTATATATTTAAATAGAAATATGCCCTGTTTTCTGAGTGAAAAAAAAAGACAAATAGAATTTAAAAAATATGAAATGTCTAAGGAATAGTGTGATGAAGGCTATGCAAGATCTATTAACTGAAAACTACAAAACACTATTTAGAGAAGTAAAAGGCCTGGCAAGGTACATTTTGCACTCTTGGGAGTTCTGATCTACCCTGTGAGGAATCCAGCTAGTCCGGGAGGTCGTCAGCGAGGGGCTCTGGGACTTCACGGAGAGGCCGAAGTGCAGCTAATGGTGGAAACGAAGGGCCTGTAATTATGTACGACCTCAGCCCCTCCGGCTTGGGGTCAGACGTGAGTGAAGAAGCCATCTCCCTGGCAGGAGCCACGTAGACCAAAGGGGAGACACCCATCCCCCCAAGTACAATATGAATGCTTCATTCACAGAATCATGAGAAATTTATTTAAAAAATGGTTCCTGGGACGCCTGGGTGGCTTAGTTGGTTGGACGACTGCCTTTGGCTCAGGTCATGATCCTGGAGTCCCGGGATCAAGTCCCGCATTGGGCGCCCCAGCTCCATGGGGAGTCTGCTTCTCTCTCTGACCTTCTCCTCACTCATGTTCTCTCTCACTGTCTCTCTCTCAAATAAATAAATAAAATCTTTAAAAATAAAATAAAAAAATACAAAAATAAAATAAAAAATCGTTCCTGCTCTGGCTCCTGTGGTTTGGGGCAGTGTGGTAAGCAGCAATAAATGATCAAGACAGCATGATTCTGGAAACCACAGAAGGGCCGTTATTTCACCTCATCTGCCTCATCGCAAAAGCTTAGTGAACTCCGACATGCAAAACACCTTTTTCTGCTGTGTCAACCCAGCGAAGCCAAAGTGCTCCATGGTTCCAGAAATATGTATATTCACGTTTTTCAAGATGTTATTTTTTAAATTTTTAAATCACCGCTTATTGCTATTTTTAAAAATCGGGTTAAATGAATATATACACACAGATTACTAGTTCTGCAAATGTCATACTCCCACGTACTAAGTGAAAGAGGTGAGGGGGTAAAAATGAATCTGTTTTAAATCTGTTTAAAAATGAATCTTTTTTTATTTTTTCTTTTTTTTTCTTTTTTTTTTTTTTAAGATTTTATTTATTTATTTTTTTTTAAAAGATTTTATTTATTTATTTGACAGAGAGAGACACAACGAGAGAGGGAACAGAAGCAGAGGGAGTGGAAGAGGGAGAGGCAGGCTCCCCACTGAGCAGGGAGCCCGATGCGGGACTCGATCCTGGGACCCTGAGATCATGACCTGAGCAGAAGGCAGACGCTTAACAACTGAGCCACCCAGGTGCCCCAAAACTGAATCTGTTTTAAATCAAAATATGAAAAGTAGCTCTTTGATTTATGAGATTACTGATAATCTTTGTTTTCTTCCATTACATACTTGTTTTGTCAGAGTTCTTGTCAATATATAGCACTATATAAAAATAATTAAAATTGGGACATGGAAGCTTCCCCCTCACCAGCGCAAAAACAGTAGAGATTCCCCATTTCTTACACTTGGTCATGAGGCTGAATCTCACATATTTAAGAACACTTTAGCATGAATGAGTGCATTACCTTAAATTTTTAAAAATGTTTATATATGCAGCAAAAAGGGCAGAAATCCTAAGTGTACAGCTTGACAAATTTTCACAAGACAATCTACCTGTGTAGGCAGCACCCTGAATAAAAACAGAACATTACCAGCACCTTTCAAATGTTCCTGCTCCCCCTTCCAGACACTATCACCTCCCCAAGTGTAACCGCTATCCCCGTGGTTCTCAATCACAGTGATTTTGCACACACACCCTCAAGGTACATGTGGCAACCTCTGGAGACATTTCCGGTTGTCACACTGGGAGAAGAGATACACCCTGGTCTCCAGTGATTAGAACCCGGAGGGTTACAATGCATAGGGCGGCCCCTCCCCCACCTCCTGGCCAATATAGTATTATTTGTCCAGAATTACAATGTGTCAAACTGAGAAACCTCAATCTACAGTATCATCATTTTGTGTCCACAAGAGATCATGTACAAGAACGTTCAGGGCACCTGGGAGGCTCCGTCCGTTAAGTGTCTGACTTTGGCTCAGGTCATGATCTCAGTATCCCAGGATCAGGCTCCATGTTGGCCTTCCTGCTTCTCCCTTACCTTCTCCCTCTGTCCCTCCCCCCACAGGTGCTCTCTCTCTCTCAAATAAATAAAATCTTTTAAAAAATGTTCACAAAAACTTTATAATTAAAATATCCAGAAACAATCCAAATGTCTCCCAGCAAGAGGATGGATTAACAAATTGTGGTATATTAGCAGGACACAATACTACTCAGCAAAGAATAAATACTAAAAGACACATCAGTATCTCTCACAATATTGAGGAAAGCCAAACCAACAACACCAACAAAAAAGCCCACCGTGCTTGGTCCCATGTAGAAGAAAAAACAACAAAGTGGTCTTCTCTGAGGCTGGAGGTATGAGAGAGATGAGACTGTATTTGTTACATAGGAAAAATCAATGGCCGACATACATGAAACCCATGTAGAAGCCACCCTACCGGAGGAGGTCCTGTGATCAGAGGGCTCTCAAGAACAGCCATTCGCTATGAAAATGCTTTTTAAGAGTCTCCCAGTGTTGCCTCAGGCAAAGGCCCACAATCCACTCTAGCACCGTAATTCATTAAACCTTTCCACATCCTGTCCGGAGAGTATGGAAACAGATTTGTCATGTCACTCGACATTCCATATATTACCTAGTACATGTCTATATCAGTCACTCCAGAACTGTAGTGACCTCTCCTGATTTAATCCATGTTGGTATATTGATAAGCCACAAGTCTGACCTACTCTCGTTGGATGCGAAGTCCTAGGGAATGCTTGTATTGGTTCTGGAGTGTCACTCACACCTTCCCTATTATCCCTCCCCAAGTCAAAGTCTGGGCAGTATTTTTTTTTTTAATATTTTATTTATTTACTTGAGAGAGAGACAGTGAGAGAGAACATGAACGAGGAGAAGGTCAGAGAGAGAAGCAGACTCCCCATGGAGC
This sequence comes from Mustela nigripes, assembly GCF_022355385.1. Lineage (NCBI taxonomy): Eukaryota > Metazoa > Chordata > Mammalia > Carnivora > Mustelidae > Mustela > Mustela nigripes. The sequence continues at coordinate 11,102,388 of NC_081573.1, read as the reverse complement.
TGGGAGTCCGATGCGGGACTCGATCCCGGGACTCCAGGATCATGACCCGAGCCGAAGGCAGTCGTCCAACCAACTGAGCCACCCAGGCGCCCCGAGTCTGGGCAGTATTATAACTAGACTCTAGATCTCAGCCAGGCAAACGATGAGATGGACTAGGAGAGGTAGGGTTCCTCTATGAGGACCAGTTACACACTGCGGCAGAAAGCTCTCCAGGCCCTCTGAATACTGACAGATGTACTTTTCCCAGTAACAATGATCTCAGTCTTTGTCCCTGGATGTTCTCAACATCACACAAGCCACCAGGCATAGGGAATCTGAATTACTAGTGCAGATGGGACCACTGTCTGAACGTGACTGACAGCAATCAGTCCTGAGGCGTACAGCAATAGAAACTTTCAACAGATCTGCATAAAAACTGGAGATCAAGTCAATGAATTAAGTAAGGCCTTCCATTCATTTAGTCATCTACTTGATAAATATCTACTAATGACCTACAACATCCAAGGCACCTAAGGACTTGGGAAAATTCTTGTCCTCATGGAGATTACATTATGACACCAGGAGATACACAAACAAATATTAAATGGTTTAATGAGTAAAATAAGTATTAGAAAAAGTAATGTAGGGGGCGCCTGGGTGGCTCAGTGGGTTAAGGCTGCTGCCTTCGGATCAAGTCATGATCCCAGCGTCCTGGGATCGAGCCCCATGTCAGGCTTCCTGCTCAGTGGGGAGCTTGCTTTCTCCTCTCTCTCTGCCTGCCTCTCTGCCTACTTGTGATCTCTGCCCGTCAAATAAATAAATAAGAATATATTTTTTAAAGATTTTATTTATTTATTTGAGAGAGATTTATTGAGAGAGATCACAAGCAGGCAGAGAGGCAGGCAGAGAGAGAGGAGGAAGCAGGCTCCCTGCTGAGCAGAGAGCCCGATGCGGGGCTCGATCCCAGGACTCCAAGTTCATGACCTGAGCCGAAGGCAGCGGCTTAACCCGCTGAGCCACCCAGGCGCCCCCAAATAAATAAATAAGAATCTTTAAAAAAAAAAGAAAAGAAAAGAAAAATAATGTAGGAAGGGAAGTAGGACACACTTCTTGACAGAGTTGGATGTAACATCTAGCTTTTACTGGGAGAGTAAAACTCAGGTCTTGACTTTCATAAGCCCAGGGAGTTTGCAGACCTTTCCCCTAACTTGAATGTATTGACTCAACTTGTCCTTGAAATCACCTGTTCATTTTTATTTTTAAAGATTTATTTATGTATTTATTTGACAGAGATCACAAGTATGCAGAGAGGCAGGCAGAGAGAAAGGGGAAAGCAGGCTCCCTGCTGAGCAGAGAGCCCTATGCAGGGCGCGATCCCAGGACCCTGGGATCATGACCTGAGCCACAGGCAGAGGCTTTAACCCACTGAGCCACCCAGGCACCCCCTCATTCCCTTCTTGGTGTTAACAATAATCAATGTTCATTTTCTTGTACCAATTTGCACACTATACTGTAGAACTGTATATACAATTTGAACTCCGTAAAATCGAATTCTCTGTCCTTTGCACAAAATTTAAATTAGGTTACCACTTGAATTTTGTGGTTTTTTTTTTTTAAGATTTTATTTATTGGAGAGAGCGAGCACAAGTACAGAGAGGCAGAGGGGGAGAGAGAGAGAAACCCAAGCAGATACCACGCGGAACGTGCAGCCTGATGCGGGACCGGATCTCACGACCCTGAGATCAGACCTGAGCCAGAACCAAAAGTCAGACACTAAACAGACTGCACCACCAGGTGTCCCACCACTTTGCATTTTGAGTCCTGTCATTAAGAAAAGTAAGGCAACATCATGATACTGAACTCATGAGGCTGAGAGTGTTACTGAGTAACTTGCTTATCTATTTTTATGGCACCTGAGGCAATGTCTGAGAAAGGTCTGAGGAGGAAAGTCAGCACAAGACCACAAGTCGTGCTAGGTTTCACCTGGATCTCACTTAAAGTGAGGCCCCATGGATTTAGAATGTACCCATCCCTGGGAACTCTCACTGCAGAAACATTGCTACAAGTACAGCATGTACAGTACCACAAGGGCCTGGAGGAATTAGTGCACATGGGCACAGTTCAGAAGTCCGCTCTAAGAACTCTACTCCAGAGGCAGGCTTGTAAATGGGACCAGAAGTCATGGAGATCATCAGTGCATGTCCCACAAGGGCAAAAACTGAGCACTGACCAACCCAGGTGTTCACCAACAGAGGAATGGGGACAACTGCTGGTCCATCTACACAGGGTGGTTATGCTGTGGAGAAGGAGAACTTCATTTAATGTAGATGTAAATCTCAAAATCAGTTTGAGATGAGAGTCAAGAAGACTCCACAGTGCGATTCACTTTCAAGTTCAAAACCAGAACATTTCATTTAGGATTACATCAACGTGAGAAAACAACGAAAAGCCAGAGAATGATAACCTAACTCTGCAAATTATTTACCTGAGGTACTGAGGATAATAGACATGGCTTTTCAAGGACACTGGTGGCTTCTGAGGTACTGGCAATATTCTTCTTGTTAGCTTGGTTGGTGAGTTCATTCACTCTTCTCTAAAACAATACATGTAATTTACAAATGTTGTCATATATGCAGTTGAGAGAAATTCAAGGAAAAAAAAAGCCGTGTGTGTTCAGTTTAGGAATATTTATCTCTAATATCTCTGTGACTCCTCTTACAGGCGGTCCTGGGGATGCTCTTTTATCAGTCTCTGCCTCTCTCTATTCTTGCTCTTGGGCAATAAAAACAGTGACAAGATCTCTAAAACTCAGTGACTGTAGGATGTGTGGGAGAAAATTCGGGTGACACCATGGTCGGGTAATCCAAACCTACATCTGGAACCATATTTGGCCACCATTTTTAGGAAGCAAAGCATCAAGTAGTAGCTACTGGTTCTTCCATGTTGTATGAGGTCTAATGTTCTCTCGTTTGAGGGGGAGCTCTCCAGTGTGGCTGAACGAGGTAGGATACAGCCAGCATCTTTCTTGTTAGGACAGAAGCAAAAGCCAAGAGATCTTCCCATCTACTCTTTGGCAGTTAGGGAACAAGCACTGTGATCTTGGCTTCAGAGTACTTAACGAGACATGACAGAGACTGAGGACCAGTGCAGTTTCATTTGTAGAGCACTACTGCTCATGACTGCTCACTACTGAGGGCACCGTGCAGGCCTCCTATGGGAGGAGGAGGCCAGAGCTGCCCAGGTCATGGGGTAGAGGTCTCACTTTCCACTCTTAAACCAGATTTCCTTTGTCCTCTTCACTTTCACAACTGGGTTCATTGCTATTCTGTCCATACAATGAGAACTTGGGCCATTGTATAAACTGCTTTTTAAGAGAATTGGCATCATTTCTGCTACCTGTTACCAAGATCTTGATTGATTGTTACCTAACGAGAATGTGCACACTTCCAAGTCCCGCCAGCTTTCGCTAACATTCTTCGCCATGAATTCGCTGATGGTGCGTAAGCTGTGACCTGCACCTGAAAGGCTTCCCACATTCGGGGCAATCAAAGGGCTTTTCGTCAGTATGAATCTTATGCTGACAAAGCGATGAAGTATTAAAGGCCTTCCCGCATGTGTGGCATCTGAATGGCTTCACCCCACTGTGCGTCCTGTGGTGTGTGACAAGTGAAGAGTGGTTATTGAAAGTTTTCCCACACACGTGACATTCGTAAGGTCTCTCCCCTGTATGAGTCCTCCTATGAATGATGAAATTGGACCTATAGGAAAAGGTTTTGCCACATTCCTTACATTCAAAGGGTTTCTCGCCAGTATGAATTCTCCTGCGAAGTGTAAGTTGCATGACCGGCAAAAGGTCTTTGTGCAGTCCTCACAATGATACGGTTTTTCTCCAGTGTGAACTCTCTGATGCTCAATGAGGGAAGAGAGGCGTACGAAGGACTTCTTACACTTAGTACATGTGTAGGGTTTTTCACTGGAATGAATTTTTTTTTCAAGATTTTATTTACTTATTTGACAGAGAGAGAGATCACAAGTAGGCAGTAGGCAGAGAGGCAGGCAGAGAGAGAGAGGAGGAAGCAGGCTTCCTGCTGAGCAGAGAGCCCGATGCGGGGCTCGATGAGACCTGAGCCAAAGGCAGAGGCTTAACCCACTGAGCCACCCAGGCGCCCCCAGAATGAATTTTCTGATGTCTAATGAGCTGTGCACTTTGAGCAAAGGCCCTGTCGCAGTCCTTACATTTGTAGGGTTTCTCCCCACTGTGAATCCTCTGGTGATCAATCAGAGCTGAGGAACGGCTAACGGCCTTTCCACATTCACAGCACTTGTGGGACTTCTCTCTAGTATGTGTACTCTGATGCTGAGCGAGATGGGCAATCTGGCTGAAGGTCTTCCGCCAGATATGGTCTCTCACCTGTGTGAACTCTCTCGTGCTGGTTAAGGTGTGCCCTCTGATTCAAAGTTTTACTACATTCATTACATTTAAAGGGTCGCTCTCCTGTGTGGATTCTCTGATGCTGAATGAGAGCTGATCGACGGCAAAAGGATTTCCCACATTCGTGGCACCAGCAGCCCTCCTCCTTAAGGATCTTCTGATGGACAAAAAGGTGTGTGTTGGTACAGGAAGTTTTTGTGTATTCTTTACATGTGCTGATTGTTCGTTTCATCACTATTTCATGTTGAAATGTTTCCTCTTTTATTAAACTTTTCCTGAGAGAAAATTCCTTGCGCTCCCACACTGACTCACTCTCTGAAAATTAACATATAAATATATTAATATAAGTAAACATACACACTCCCACTGTTGACAATCTCGGCTTAATGACTGTAGTATTTAAAGATATAGATGTGGGGCACCTGGGTAGCTCAGTGGGTTAAAGCCTCTGCCTTCAGCTCAGGTCGTGATCCCAGGGTTCTGGGATCGAGCCCCCCATCGGGCTCTCTGCTCAGGGGGGAGCCTGCTTCCCCCTCTCTTTCTGCCTGCCTCTCTGCCTACTTGTGATCTCTGTCTGTCAAAAAAAAAAAAAAAAGAATAAAGATACAGATGTACAAGGACGTTGACTGTCATACTATTTTTTAAAGATTTTATTTATTTATTTGACAGAGGGAGATCACAAGTAGGCAGAGAGGCAGGCAGAGAGAGAGAGAGAGGAGGAAGCAGGCTCCATGCTGAGCAGAGAGCCCGATGTGGGACTCGATCCTAGGACCCTGAGATCATGACCCGAGCTGAAGGCAGCGGCTTAACCCACTGAGCCACCCAGGCGCCCGACTGTCATACTATTTAGCAAAAAGCTGGAAACAACCATTAATAGTGTCTATTTGAGTTGACATTATGTCCAAATAGTCTGGCTCATTTATGAAAGTATGCAAAATAATGAGTTTCAGCTATATCGACTGGAAGAGATAAAGCTGACTGAAAAAACCAAGTTGAAGAGTAACAAGTGTAGAACAAGAAATAATAAGATGCTCCCTGAGGGTGTGTGTGTGTGTGTTGTGTGTTAGCATGGATAAAAATGTGAATGTACACCTACTATATTACTACCACTGGTCCTCTAGGGTAGTGAGAATTAAAATACAAGGAGATAATGAATTTGTTCTTTTTACAGCATGTCACTGAATACTTAACAAATAAAATAAATCCATTTTTTTAAGTTTAGAAGGTTTTTATTGTCACATGCTCTAACTAGCCATTACTCACTCAATCCAATCATTTCAATAATGAAACACCGATGACACAAGAAAGTGCATAACCATGAGCAATTTGAGAGGCAGAGCAGGAGGTCGTGGTGGGTAGGGAGAGAAAAAATGAAACAAGATAGGATTGGGAGGGAGACAAACCATAATAGACTCTTAATCTCATGAAACAAGCTGAGGGTTACTGGGGGATGGGGACGGGGGTAGGGATAAGGTGGCTGGGTTATGGACATTGAGGAGGGTATGTGCTATGGTGAGTGCTATGAATTTTGTAAGACTGATGATTCACAGACCTTTACTCCAGGGGCAAATAATACATTATATGTTAATTTTTTAAAAACTTGGAATAAAAAAAAAAGAAAGTACATATCCAATCAGTACAGATAATGACTGATACAAAATTTCAGAGATAGGCAGATGTTTGGAGGTAGGACTTCTTTTTTTTTAAGATTTTATTTATTTATTAGAGAGATGGAGAGAGACCACAAGTAGGCAGAGCAGCAGGGAGAGGGAGAAGCAGGCTCCCTGCTGAAAAGGGAGCCTGATATGGGGCTCGATCCCAGGACCCTGGGATCACGACCTGAGCCAAAGGCAGCTGCTTAACCAACTGAGCCACCCACGCGCCCCTGGAGGTAGGACTTTTTTTTATTTTTTTAAGATTTTTTACTTATTTGAGAGAGAGTGAGAGAGAAAGAGCAGGAGCAGGGGGAGGGATAAAGGGAGATGGAGAAGCAGATTCCCTGTTGATCAGGGAACCCAATTCAGGACTTGATCTAGGGACCCCAGGATCATGACTTGAGCCAAAGGCAGATGCTTAACCCACTGAGCCACCAGGTGCCCCATGACTGGTATTCTTATTAAGAAGAGATTACAGGGGCACCAGGGTGGCTCAGTGGGTTAAAGCCTCTGCTTTTGGCTCAGGTCATGATCTCAGGGCCCTGGGATTGAGCCCCGAGTCAGGCTCTCTGCTTGGCAGGGAGCCTGCATCCCCCTCTCCCTCTGCCTGCCTCTCTGCCTACTTGTGATTTCTGTCTGTCAAATAAATAATAAAATCTTTTAAAAAAAAAAAAGCAATTACAACACTGACACATATAGAGGAAAGACCACGGGAAGACACAGGAAGGGGATGGCCAACTCCAAACCAAGGAGAGAGGCCTTAAGAGAATCCAATCCTGCTGACACCTTGATCTCAGACTTCTAGCCCGAGGTAATAAATTTCTGTATTTACACCATCCAGTCTAGGGGGCTTTATTATGGCAGCCCAAGCAGACTGACCCAAGGGTCTTGGCCCAGCAATGACGTAAATTCTTCTGCTAACAGCATAATCTGAAGACTATGGACTGTCCAATCACTGTGTAGAACACTGCACTGGTCCACTATGTTCACGACATCATGTTCATGAGAAATTAACAATACAAAGTGGCAAGTAATCCAGATGACCTGGTAAGACACATGTGCTCCAGAAGGTGGTGGACAAATTGTATGAAGACTTGGGGATCTGGCACGAAAAGAAGATTTTAGGGATCCTGTGCAGAGGGAGAGGAAGCCTGACTCAGGCCTTCATCTCAGGATCTGGGATCATGACCTGAGCCAAAGGCAGATGCTTCACTGAATAAGCCACCCACGTGCCCCCCCCGCAACAAATTCTGATGTTAAAATCCTAATTCTCAGTGGGGCAGTATTTGGAGGTGGGCCTTTGGGAGGTGATCAGGTCATCAGGGTAGATCCCTCATGAATGAGATTAGTGCCCTTGTAAAGACTCCAGATAGTTCCCTCTCCCTTTCCTTCATGTGAGGACACAGTCAAAAGATGGATGTCTGTGAACTAGGAGGCAGGACCTCACCAGACAATGAATCTACCAGTGCCTTGATTGTCCACTTCCCAGCCTCCAGAACCATTAGAAGCACATGCCCGTTGAGGTATCTGGGTAGCACAGTCAGTTAAGCATCAGATTCTTGGTTTTGGCTCAGGTCGTGATCTCTGCGTCACGGAACTGAGCCCCACATCAGGCTTTTTGCTTAGGGGAGAGTCTGCTTAAGAATCTCTCTCCCTGGGGTGCCTGGATGGCTCAGTGGGTTAAAGCCTCTGCCTTCGGCTCAGGTCGTGATCCCAGGATCCTGGGATAGAGCCCCGCATCGGGCTCTCTGCTCAGTGGGGAGACTGCTTCCCCCACTCCGCCTCTCTACCTGCCTCTCTGCCTACTTGTGATCTCCGTCTGTCAAATAAACAAATAAAATATACTCTTAAAAAAAAAAAAAGAATCTCTCTCTCTCCCACTGCCCCTCCCCACCATACTTGGGCATGCTCTCTCTTTCTCTAAAATAAATAAATAAGTCTTTTACAAATGAGAGTGAAGCAAATGCTTGCTCAATCTGTGGCATTTCTGTTAAAAGCAGCTCAAACAGACTAAGGAAGCCATCAAATACTTATGTTTACGTGGGCCAAAGCTGCCAACACGAACCGGGCAGTGTCCACATCACCAGCTCTCAGGTGGGTAGACCAGCAGCATCTTCCATGAGATGTAAGAGGTGCATCCAGGATTGGGTAAGAAAAGGTCTAGAGGGTACAGGGAAGCCGCACGGGTTAAGTGGCCAGACCCCCAGACCATCTACTAGTGATGTGCGAACGCTTGGCCACTCCAAAGCCTGTACAGTCATCATCCTGTTTAACATTCTTTAACCTTGGGGCACCTGGGTGACTCAGTTGTTAAGTGTCTGCCTTTGGCTCAGGTCATGATCCCGGGGTCCTGGGATTGAGCCCGCATCAGGGTCCCTGCTCCTCCCTCTCCCACTCCCCTTGCTTGTGTTCCCTCTGTGTGTGTGTGTGTGTCTCTCTCTCAAATAAATAAAATCTTTAAAAAAAATTCTCTAACCTTGGCTCCTACTTTGCCAAGGCGTTTAAGAACATCTTGTAATTCCCTTTATTAAATAGTAAATTCCTTGGCTGGGCTATACACTCTTAGAGAAAACCCCCACTCTTGGCCAGAATTAAAGATCGAATATGTTTATTCATGGAATAGCTTTCTTTTTTTCCTTATTTTTTAAAAGATTTTATTTATTTATTTGACAGAGAGAGAGAGAGATCACAAGTAGGCAGAGTGAGAGGGGGAAGCAGGCCTCCTGCTCAGCAGAGAGCTCGATGTGGGGCTCTATCCCAGGACCCTGAGATCATGACCTGGGCTGAAGGCAGAGGCTTAACCCACTGAGCCAACCAGGCACCCCATGTTCACGGAATAGCTCTTGGATGGATACACTTATCCAGTTACTCAGAGGACAGAATGAGTATTTTTTGCATAAAGAAAACAGAAGCCCTGACGAATGTTTTCGAAAGAATAGCCATATGAATGAAAAGAAAAAAAAGCAGGAAGATGAGCCAGTGAGAAACCACCTGGAGAGCAAAGGCAGGAAGCGGATCATTAACTGCGGAAGCGAGGGGAGACTCACTTCCATCTGGAGGCTGGAAGGAATTATTTTAAAAGACAGATGAAAGCCAGATCCACTCTGGAACTGAACTAAAGGGCTCTCTGAAGGGAGGTGTCCAAACACCTCAAGGCTGTTGTCAGAGCAGCTGGCCTTATGCATGTGTCGCCTCCCCCTGCTTGGTTCCCCACTCATCTGCTCATGAAGATCTTGCCTCCTTGCTTCTCATCCCCCACACCTGTTTCCCTTGCTACAGTAGGAAACCTACATCAGGCTTAGACATAGAAATGCCTGGGCAAAGAAAAAGAGACAGCAAACGGCCATGCCATTATTACCTGAGAATTGAGCCCCGCTACCACAGCCCTCAGGAAGAAAAGCCCTTATGAAAATGACCAAGCAAAGTTTAAAGATTTCCTGAAAGATGAGAACAAGAGAGTTGCCCACTTCTCACTGCTCTTTATGGGACATGGAACAAAAAAATAAAGCAAAGACCACAGTAGTTCCCCCAGAGAATTCTACTGAAAGGAAGAAGATCCACCAGAGACCAGACACTGAATTCAAGGCTCGATGCACTTACCCAAGCCAAACCAGGTTCTGATAATTCTCCGACATCACCACTGTGTACAATTTTCTCTGAGCAGGGTTCAGGAATCGCCATTCTTCTTGGGAAAAGTTGATGGCCACATCTTGGAACATTACTGATCGCTGAAATTCCAAACACTTTCTTATTCACAAGGTCTTGGAGAAAAGGGCTAGGTCTTGGCAGAAAGACTTGCACGGTGTGGGTGTTATGGCGTGTATGACAGGATCCAGATCTTTTTTGGACAAGTATATGTACATACGTCTAGACAGTAAAAAAAAAAAAAACAACAAAAAAAAAAACCCCAGCTCTTTGGATAGAAACAAGTATACTATATTTTCCACCAATATGTTAAAACCGGTTATAGGAGTTTGGATTTCTCCTTTTGTAAGAGTATTTCACAATTTTCTAAATCTGTATGTGTGAAATAGGAAAACTGTTCTCCAACTAGTATGGAAACAAGGGAAAATCTCACTTCTTTTTTAAATTTGCCGTTGGACATGGAATTAAAGTTTGGGGCACCTAAAAGTCTACACTATTCACAAAGCTCTCCATTTCACTAATGACTTTATTCTTCTCATTTCCCAGCCACTTTGCTAACTCTACCTCTTTCATGGCACGTAGCTGTGTTTTAGCCCCGTCTGCAATCCTGAGGACAAGTCAGTTGGACTCAAGTTCACACATACTGACAATAGTCTCACCACAGAAAAGGAAAAATGAAATCCTAACTCACCAGTGATGTGCCTTCTAGAATTCCGGGGTTACCCTCCCCTTCATGGAGCCCCTCTCTTGAAGACCGGAGTCCTGTGGATGCAGAGCTGAGGACAAAAAGGGAACCAAAAAACAAAACAAAACAAAACAAAAGGCTAAACTCTGCTGCCTAAACTCATATCCATTCCCCCCTGTAAAACATCAAAACAGAGCAGCATGTCCAGCCACACACCTTCCTAAGAGCATTACCAGTTCTTAAAGGTGTGAGAGATCATGTTGCGATGTCTCCAACATCCACTCCTCCAAATGGCCCCTGGTAATGATGATCGAACAACACTTATTGTTCTGAGAGCTTTGCGTGTATTACCTTGATGCTCTGCTGGCGCTGAAGCAGCCATTCCTCTTTGTCTAAATGTCTCTGCCTGAGAAGGACTGGATCCTGAGACACCAGCTGGAGGAAAAGAAGGGAGGGATAAGAGTTCTCAGGGCTACTCCGTAGCTTCTCGCATCACTGGCTTATGAATGCCTTGTTCTGAAAAAACCGCATGGTCACAAGACTTCCCAGCATAATTAAGAAGCACGAAAGAGCTGCCTGGCATCGCTTCTCATCCGTGAAATGGAACTGGATAGGACAATGAGAACTAATGAAAACAAAGCAAAACAAGAAGTTTCCAGTGAAGTGGCAATGTGGACAATTAGGATAGAGAAATAAATATGCCAGGTAACCTCAGACAGTAAAGAGAGGACATAATGGGAGGGAAAACCCCTAGTGCTAGGGTCAACAAAGATAAAATACTTAGAAGTTTAACAAAAACTGTATGACAAAAACCTATACAACCATCTTTCAAATATGGCTGAAAGACAAAATAGATTTCAACAACACAAGGATTCCCCCTTTTCTTGGGCAGGAAGACCAACCCATCACAATGGTAAGTCAGCTACTTAAGACGACGTGAACTCTGTTATTTGGCCAGTATGTCCTCAGCTAAAGGCAGAAAGAAGGCTCCATGCTCCCCAGATGATTCTGTGTTAGCAATCCCGATAGTCCGTGCAAATAAGCAAGGCTGGGACAAAGCAAATAACAAATAACATACCGTGGGTACTGGGAGTCAGGTTTCCTTCTACCACAGAACCAAGTTTTAAGGACAGAAAATCAGAAATACAGAAGAAACTCCACGCTGCTGTGCTGTAATGTTATCCATGAGTGCACTGGTTTTAACCAATGTAGACAAGTTGTGAAACAGAGGCATGGGTATTTGGCTGCTTCAGGATGGAGCTGAGCCTCTCCTTCCCGGCTGCTGGCTGGGTCTCCCAGAGCCTGACCAAAGCGGATGATGAACGCGCACTTCACAGCTCTCACAAGGGCTGTACGGTCACAGAAGTTGCTGCTGAGGCTCTGGGTGAAGAATGGGAGGGTTATGTGATCCAAATCTCTGTTGGGAATGACAAGGCTTTGCCATGAAGCAGGGAGTCTTAACCCTCGGCCATACCCACTGGCTATCTGAGTAAGGGGCATTCCCGTTACAGACCAAGCAGGACTGGAGAAAGAAAGAACAAATCTGTTCAGGGTTGCACTGTGGATGTCAATAAGGGTGTTCTCCACTTAGTAGAAAGAAGGGATACTCCTGGACTCATTGATATTACCATGCCTCATCACCTGAGGCCTCAAAGAGCTAGTAGAACCTGCAAACTTCTCAATCTCTCTAAAGAGGACATTCACCAGCATGTTTTGAGAAAGCCCCTAAATTAAGAAGGTAAAGAGACCTAGAATCAAAGCACCCAAGATTGTCTTGATAATCCATGTGTCCTGCAATGCAAATGTTGGTGCGTCACTCTGAAGAAACAGCATACTGAGGAAAAAAGGAAGATGCTGGAGAATATGTTAAACTTTGGCCAAAAGAATGAAAGAGGCCAAAGAAAAACACCAGGAACGAACTGCCAAGAGGCAGAGGCTGTCCTCTTGAGAGCTTCTACCTCTAAGACCTGTCAATAATGAGATTTTCTAAAAGTAACAAATAAATAGGACCAGACAGCAAATCTCAAGAAAAAAAAAAAAAAGATGTGCATATGCATGTATATAGTAGGCTGTATGTTAGGATATCCCATCTGTCCCCTAATCAGGGCTAGAAACAATAACATCCAAGCGGTAATAAACACACTCAACCCCTACTCAGCCCCAACCCTTGGTTTCTAAGTACCAGTCTCTAGGAAAGAAGGAAGGAGAAGGAAAAGGAATGGGGGGGGGGAGGTAAGGAAGGGAGAGGAAAAGAGGGAGGGAAGGGAAGGAAAGGGAAGAAAACAAACCCCAGGATGCCATGGAGATATAGACTCCAGGGCTAGACAGGCAAAGTGAAAAATGTGCCTGTATCATCTCGTTGTGCTAGAAAGGAAGTGCTCATAAAATAATGGGGCATGTCTAAAACACACAGGAACCAAATAGAGGGTGCTCCCCATAGCAAAACCAGGGACAGCTTGAGCAAATCAAGTAATTATGAGTACTTCCTCTCAAGATACTTGTTAATTACAGGGACTAAAATAGTAGCTTCACAATGGAGAAACCTGTCAGACATCACCTGAATCATGTTATCAAAGCAAGCATTCCCAGCTGACATCAGGTACTGCCTGACAACTACGATGTACATAGGAGGGCACATGACATCTGTTGTATTCATTTCCAAAATGAATAACCTTGATCTAATCATGAGAAAACATCAGACCTACCGAAGTTAAAGGTCCTCCTACAAAATAACTGACCTAGACTCCAGAGTGTCAAGGTCATGAAAAACAAAGAAGACCTAAGGAACCTTCAGCAACTGGAGACTTGGGAGACATGCCAAATGTAATGTGGATTGGATCCCAGAACAACATAAAGTACAGGAGTGGGGAAACTGGCCAAATTAGAATAAGGTCAATAGAAGAATGATTAGTTTTTTATCAATATTAACTTCATGTGTTCATGATGGTTATACAAGATGTTAACTTCAGGTGCAGCTGGATAAAGGGATTGTGGGAGTTTTGTACCATTTTTACAACTCTTCTCTAAGTTCAAAATTATTTCCTAATAACATATTTATGTATTTGAGAGAGAGAGAAATGAGCAAGGGAGAGGAGAAGCAGAGGGAGACGATGAAGCAAACTCCATGCTGAGTGCAGAGAGTGATGGCAGGGCTTGATTCCACAACCCTGAGATCATGACTTGAGCCAAAACTAAGAGTTGGACACCCAACCGACTGAGAAGCCCAGGTACCCCATCATAACAACATTTTTAAAAGAGGGATGTCGGGGTGCCTGGTTGGCTCAGTGGGTTAAAGCCTCTGCCTTCAGCTCAGGTCATGATCCCAGGGTCCTGGGATTGAGCCCCGCGTCGGGCTCTCTGTTCAGCAGGGAGCCTGCTTCCTCCTCTCTCTCTCTCTGCTTGCCTCTCTGCCTACTTGTGATCTCTGTCTGTAAAATAAATAAATAAAATCTTTAAAAAAAAGAAAAGAGGGATGTTATGAAACACAAAGACTGAGGAAATGTCAGTCAGGTTAAAGGAGACTAAAGAGACATGACACTTTAATGCAATGTATGACACTCAATTTTCTTTTGCTATAAAAGACTTCACAAGGATAATCAACCTAGGATTAAATGACAGAATTATAACACTGTGAATTTTTAAAAAATATTTTATTTATTTGACAGAGAGAGATCACAAGTAGCAGAGAGGCATGGAGAGAGAAAGGGAGAAGCAGGCTACCCACTGAGCAGAGAGCCCAATGTGGGGCTCAATTCCAGGACCCTGGGATCATGACCTGAGCTGAAGGCAGAGGCTTAACCCACTAAGCCACCCAGGCGCCCCTCACTGTGAATTTTTTTAAAAGACTTTATTTATTTATTTGAGAAAGAGAGCGAGCACAACTTGGGGAGGGGCAGAGGGAGAAGCAGGCTCCCAATGAGCATGGAACCCAATTCGGAATTCGATCCCAGACCTGAGCCAAAGGCAGATGCATAACTGACTAAGCCACCCAGGCACCCCTACACCAGTGTGAATTAACTGATTTTGATAATTTCACTGCAGTTATGTAAGAAATTCACACTGAAATATTTAGGTTAAGGAGCATCATGTCAGCAACTTACTTTCAAATATAACATATATTTCACATATAACAAATATAATATATAACAACATATATTATATATATTATATATATTTCAAAGTAACATATTTAGAGAGAAATATATGGATAAAGGGAAGGCAGTAAAAGGTTAGCATTTGAGGAATTAGAAAAAGAGGATGGGAAATTCTTTTTACTTTATAATTTATTGTAACATTTTTAAAAATTTGAAGATATGTCAAAAAGCAAAGTAATCATCATCATAATAACCTATGTAATAACCTCATTGGAAAGATTATCCAGTTTTGTGATTGCCATTTGTTAAAAGCAGTTTAGTCAGTTATGAAAAGTACAGCATAGAGAATATAGTTAATCATAATAACTTGGCATGATGAACAGACAGTAACTCTACTTATTGTCTTGAATGTTAGAGTTGTTTCATCATAATATAATACTGTGTGTCACCTATACTTCAATTTTAAAATTTTAATTACTTTTTAAAAAATATTTTATTTTTTTAAGATTTTATTTATCTGTTGGAGAGTTCAAGAGAGCATAAGCATGAGCAGGCTCCCCACTGAGCAGAGAGCCTGACTCAGGGCTCCATCCCAGGACCCTGAGATCACGACCTGAGCTGAAGGCAGACAATCAACTGAGCCACCCTGGCACCCCTTAAAAAAAAGTGTTTTAGTCAGAATTTGCTACTCTATTATTTCTACCTGGTTCTATTTCTGGAGCTCATAGATGAAAATAGCAATTGAAATTCCTTTTTACCAGAGACATACTTTCACATATCTCTGCAGCTATCTCCTCTCCAGGCAAACACAGAGATTTTTCTACCCCTTCTCAAGAGACATAATTTCCAGACTCCCCACCATTCTGGCCTCCCACTAAGTAGAGACCCAGTTTATCAAAATCCTTCTGAAAATGCTGCTCCCAGTATCAAATTCAATCCCATGGTGCTTTAGTCATTACAGGACACAGGAGGAATATGAAGTTTCAACTGAATACCACGAGGTAAAGGAAAAAGTAGATCCCTAGAGTCTCCCAGCTGTGGTGGGAACTCCAGCTGTGGTACCACTCCCACCTGGGGTCACTGAACTAACACTGCAAGGAAATGACTTCAGGTTCACTGGGAGAAGGTCATTTTCATCTTGTCTTTTTTTTGACCATTTCAATTCTTTCCTACCTCTCATCTTCACATCTTTTTGTCCTTTACTCCTATCCTCTATTTTTAAGAGAAGTGGAATCATCAAAGTAAAAAGGATATGGATGAAAAACTGATTCAGCCAGATACGAAGAAGTTTCTCACAGCAACCTTCCTTACAGAAATTAAGTACACAGAGTATTTCCAATTAACAGGTAAGGTATCAACTTGATTTGTTGAACAAACATTTCTGAAGGTATAATGAATGCTTAAGAAGGGCAATGGACACTTGGGGTGTAAATGCCAACAGGCCTGCCTACCCACAGTCCACCAGTAAAGCTAGACATCATCTAAGAGTATGAACTGCTGGAGAGTTTTTGGGCTTGGGAAAAAAGAAAAAAAAAAAAATCCTCGGGTGAGGCAAATAATGGAGAAAGAGGACCTGTAGGGTAATGGTAGTTTTCCTAAGGTCATCATTCTTCTGCAGGACTTTCTGAACCAAGTGTAAGGAACAGACATCTTACCATATGCACTTGTGATACTGCTAATGAAAGAATTTGAGAACTAAGTAAGAGTTTTCAGCTATTTTAGTGTGAAACTCAGTAAGAGGAAACCTCACTAATATGGAGGGGAGCCAGCAGCAGTAGTTCTCATGTCCCACCACTCCTGTCAACTGCAGACTAACAGGTGACGAGGGACCTTGCACTTTGAGACTACTTTCCTATCCCAGCATGTGGAGGGACGGTACCCCCCAGTAACAGCCCAGCCATGAGAAGCCACTACACTCCCAACTCCAAGTCTTTTCCCACGGAGATTTTGTTTCTAACAAAGTTCCCAACTCTCCCGTCTCCTGTATACAGGAGTGTTCTTTCTTTTCCCTTCCTCGCCTTTGTTCTCTGGGCTTGCCTGTGATTGTGCCCTGGTTGGCACATCCCTAACTGCGAGTATTTGCTATTCCTGAGAAAAAAATTATCTTTTGCCCGTAAAATAACTGATCTTTAATTTTTAGGTTAACTCTGGGCAAGTAATAAGTCAAAACAGTAAAATTAAATTTGCTTCCTTGAACAATGACATATTATGATATACACTTGCAGTTTGTACATATTCCAATAAAGCATTTTTAAAAGGACAAACGTCTATCCTTGAGGACAGGCAGGCACGGCCACACGGAATTAGCCACACCCCAATGACTGAGAGGCTTTGGTAGGGTTGGCCCATGAAGGTCAGGAAAAGCAGCAGGATTTGGGCGCAGGCCCGCGATCGAGCTCGCGAGAGGGCGCTGGGGCAGCACCTGGAAGAGCGCGGACCCCAGCAGCTGCAAGCGCGACGCGCCGCCCGAGGCCCAGCGGTCGAGGCGCACGCTCCACTGCGCCCGGCACCTGCCCAGCGCGCGTTTGGTGCAGTGACCGCCGTACTACTACACGAAGCGAGCCCGCGGCGTCCTCTCCAGCCAGCACAACTGCCAACTGCAACAAAACACACTTCGTCTTCCTCATCGGACAGACATGAGGGCCGCGGCTGGTTCTGAAAACCGCGATCTCGGGGCGCGGGGGGCAACCATTCCATGGCAGCCAGGCCCCCGCCTGTTTGGGCGGGGCAGGGCACCATTCCCGGCACCGAAAGGTCGGACGCTGTCCGCTGTTCGAGAGACCGCGTCCGGTCTCCCGCGGGAGCGAGTCGGGGCTCGGAGAGACGGACGACGTTCCCGTCACACAGCCTCCGTGGAGCTCCAACAGCGGTCCCTGCAGCCCCCACCCGGGCGCCTCCAGGGCCCCACCGAGGCCGCCCACACCCCGACGCTGACCCCCGGGCCCCCGCCCGCAGGGATCACCAGTACCCGAGCCCCTCCGACGCGCCCCCAGAGCGTCTGTTCCGCACGGCGCGGAAGTCCCAACCTGCCACTTCCGAACGCCTCTACCACTCCGCGGAGAGCGGCGGCGTGGGACTCCACGCGCCTGCGCAGCAAACCTCCTTCCGCCGCTGCGCACGCCCGCCCGCACACATGCGTGTTCCAGTACTCCCGACCGCGATCCCTCCCAACGCTCCCACTGGAGACACAGGAAGCTGAGGCACCGCTTCCGCTGTCGCCCGCACGCATGCGCATCCTCATCCGCAAAAACTTTCCTTCACCCATGCCAGTCCCGAGATCGGGAGAAAGGAGACCATGCTTTTTTGGATAAGGGCTTTTGGTTCGTTCCTAACCCAGGCATTCCCGGTTCTATATTCGCCCCTCAATACTGAAGCTCTGCTTCTGGCTGGGCAGGACAACGGGGCGTTTGGGACTCCGAGACCACGGCGGCGGGGGCACGCATGCGCACACCGCAGCGGAGCGGACTCTCAGAATCCACCGCGGCCGGTGGGCGAGGCAGGGCTGTGAAGTGGACCCTCCCTTCCGCGCAGAACCTCGGACACCTTGGGCGGGTGCTTGGCCTTCTCTTGCTCCTTGGGGCTGGTCTTCACCACGCCGCTTGTTGCCAGGACGGGTATGGGGCTTGGCCGGGGCGTCCCGAGCTCAGATCCGCTCATTCCGTGTCCAGTACCGTAAAATTTCCTTAGTGTTGACCTGTGATACGGCTGCAAGTAGTGGCGCTGTGGAGGGCTCCGTGGGGAGGACCGTGCGGCCAGGGGCAGGTGACTGGAACCTCTGAGTTACCGTGTGCGGGTTTGGTAAAGGAAGACCGGCTGTGACCCAGGCCTCCCCAGCCCTACTACTCGTTGTCCGTGAGCAGCTGGGGATGGAACCGAACTGGTGGCAGGCTCGGGCGGAGGCAGATGAGGCGGCGCGTCTGCGCCCGGGTCGGAGGCGCTGCCCGGGAACAAAACTGAGTAAACTGAAGGTCCGATCGCCTTCGTGAAGCAATGCATGCACCTGGCAGCGAACGAGCGAGTACCCTGAGCACCAAGGAGGGCCACGTAGGACTTTATCGGAAGCGGGTGGGCCGAGAGGGTTATTAGCAAAAGAAAAGGGTTGTTCTGGGCAAGGCCATCTTCCCTTGGAGCAAGGGCGGGGGTCCTAATTAGGTGGGTCATCTCTTCCTTTGGGGGATAGAGGACCCGTGTGACCGATGACCGTTGTGGTGACCCGGAGGTTCCTGCATGGCAGGTTAAGACTGCATTTCTGGGAGAGGATGAAAGTGCACTGGGGTTAGTATGGTCCCGATTTGGTGACGTGGCCTCAGCGACACCATGTGGGGCCAGAGGTTTTCTTTTTAAATGTCTTTAACGTTTGTGGCTACATAACAAAGTCTACCCAAAATGGAGTAGTAGCCAGGGCGAGGACCACTTTATTATGTCCTGTTTCTGGGGGTGAGGAGTTCAAACTGGGCGGGATAGGAACGATTTACCTGTTATTCGGTACCTGCTGCTTGGATACCGAAGGTGGCCTCTTCGTTCAGAGCGTGAAACCTAACTGGAAGTCCCGTTGCTAGGCCTCTGTTTTCGCTGCCAGTGGGTTCCTCAGCTTTATTTCATGTACTCTCAGACCCTGTCCCTCTTCACTTGGTCTCTTAATGCCTTTCCAGCAGGATGGCTAGACTCCTCCCCCGAGCTTCCCTGAGGATAAAACAGCCTTCTTAGTTTCTGACCTGGAGCTGGCACCGCGTCACTTCTGTCATGTTCTCTTGATGAAAGCAAGTTGTAGGCCCAACCCATATTCTAGGAAAGGGGAACTGCATTTCGTTTTGGCAAAAAGAGTGAATTAGCCTGATAGTCTTCCTAGAGGTCACTAAACATAACCTGCTTTAGACTACCTAAAGTAGAATTGATTATGAGTGGCTTTCAGCAGAGACTGGGTGTGCTCATATGCATATGTAGGATTCTAGAAACCATTGTGGTAGGTATTCAGTTCTTTTTAATCACCCTGTTTATCTTGAACTTTTCCCTTACCATTCAATTTTTTTTTTTTTTAGATTTTTAAAAAAATTTATTTTGCAGAGATCACAATAAGGCAGAGAGGCAGGCAGAGAGAGGGGGAAGCAGGCTCCCTGCTGAGCAGAGAGCCGTATGTGGAGGCTGGATCCCAGGACTCTGGGATCATGACCTGAGCCAAAGGCAGAGGCTTTAAACCACTGAGCCACCGAGACACCCCATTAAATATTTTTCTGCACCCAAATTGTAATGAACAAATAGTATGTCACAGTATTCCCCTTTAGTGATAAAGCTAAGCTGCTCTTAAGAGATACAGATTTCTGATCAGCTCCTTTTCATGCCTCCCAACGTCCTATTATTCAATTAGACTCTTTTAAGGAAGTGTTTGTCATTTCAGGGATCAGTGACATTCAAAGATGTGGTCTTTGGCTTCTCCAGGGAAGAATGAAGATCACTGCTCAAAGAGATTTGTACATTACTGTGATGTTGGAGAACTACCAGAATTTGGTTTGGGTGGGTAAATGCATCCAACCCTTAATTCAGCATCTGGTCTTGGATGTGTCTTCTTGTTTTGCTGGGAATCTTTAGTCAGGCTCTGATTTTCCATGAAATGTGAGTGGCTGTCTTTATCCCATCTGCCGGATACCAAGGAATTTTCTCATTTTATAATGGCCTCTATCCTTATTAAAATATGGCTGCGTTGGGGCACCTGGAGGGCCTTCAGCTCAGGCCATAGTCTCAGGGTCCTGGGATTGAGCCCCACATTGGGCTCTGCTCAGCGGGGGGCCTGCTTCCCCCCTCCCCCGCCTGCCTCTCTGCCTACTTGTGATCTCTGTCAAATAAATAAATAAAATCTTTAAAAAAAAAAAAAAAGACCAGTCATATTTCTATATGCTAGTATTAAAAAATTAGAAATTGAAATTAAATACCACTTAAAATAGCACCAAAAAATAGGATATATTTAAATAATCTGTACACTCAGAACTACAAAATTCAGTTGAGAGAAATAATGAAGAAATAGCTACGTTACGTTCATCCCTTGGAAATCTCAATATTATTAAGACATCACTTCTCACCAAATTTCATTTATGTGTTCAGCACCATCTCATTCAAAATTTCTGTAGGCTTTTAAATAGAATTCAACAAGCTGATTCCACAATTCACAGGGAAATGCAAAAGCTACAGTAATCAAGACAAATATTGGCATAAAGAAAGAAAAAGAGGTTAATGAGACAGACTAGAGTCCAGAAATAAACAGGTACATACCTTGTCAATTGATTTGGAGGGAAAAAGGCAAAGTCAATTCAGTAGAGAGTGAAAGTGTTTTTTCAATTGCCCTGGAACAATTGGATATGTACATGTACGTAACAACTTTGATCCATGCCACTTTGTACCATATACAAAAATTAACTCCTAAATAAGGCTAAATGTAAAACCTAAAACTAGAAAACTTCCAGGAAAAAGTATTTGTGACTTTAGATTAGGCAAAGATTTCTTTGCTATTTCACCATAAAATATAAAAATGATAAATATAACCTCATCAAAATTAAGAATTTCTGGGTGCCTTAGTGGCTCAGCTGGATGTCTGACTGTTGATCTCAGCTCTGGTCGTGATCTCAGGGTCATAGGTTCAGGCCCCATGTTAGACTCCACACCCAGTGCAGAGCCTACTTTTAAAAATTAAGAATTTCTGGGGCACCTGGGTGGCTCAGTGGGTTAAAGCCTCTGCCTTCGGCTCAGGTCATGATCCCAGGGTCCTGGGATCGAGCCCCACATCAGGCTCTCTGCTTGGCAGGGAGCCTGCTTCCCCCTCTCTCTGCCTGCCTTTCTGCCTACTTGTGATTTCTGTCTGTCAAATAAATAAATAAAATCTTAAAAAAAATTAAAAATTTCTACCCCTCAAAAAACAAAACTAAGATAATGAAAAGACAACAGCCTAGAGAAAATTATTTACATATCACATATGCACATTGGTACTTGTATCTGGAACAGATACAGAACACTCAACTCAAAAGAAGGCAGACAAACCAATTTATAAATGGGTAACAGATTTGGGCAGATACTTCACTAAAGATTAAGTAATGGCAAATGGTCACATAAAAACATGCCCAGTATCATTAGTCATTAAGGAAATGCAGATTAAAACCACAATGAGGGGTACCTGGATGGCTCAGTGGGTTAAGCCTCTGCCTTCAGCTCAGGTCATGATCCCAGGGTCCTGGGATCAAGCCCCACATCGGGCTCTCTGCTCAACGGGGAGCCTGTTTCCTCCTCTCTCTCTGCCTACTTGTGATCTCTGTCAAAGAATAAATAAAATCTTTAAAAAATTTAAAAAAAACACAATGAGATACCATGATACACATTAGCATCTGAAATTATAGGGAAGGACTAAATACCAACATTACAATATTGAGTAAATGTTGAAAAATACTACATTAGTGGGGCACCTGGGTGGCTCAGTGGGTTAAGCCGCTGCCTTCGGCTCAGGTCATGATCTCAGGGTGCTGGGATCGAGTCCTGCATCAGGCTCTCTGCTCAGCAGGGAGCCTGCTTCCTCCTCTTTCTCTCTGCCTGCCTCTCTGCCTACTTGTGATCTCTCTCTGTCAAATAAATAAATAAAATCTTTAAAAAAAAAAGAAAAATACTAAATTAGTATACTGTTTGTAAGCATGTCAAAGTGTATGTTAATATAAAAATATAACACTTGGAAGGAGTAATGTTAATGTATTAGAAATCTCTTTCACACATAATTATTCACAATAAGGGGCACCTGGGTGGCTCAGTTAAGCATCTGCCTTTCACTGGGGTCATGGTCCCCAAGGCCCTGGGATTGAGCCTGCATTGGGCACCTGATCGGCAGCAGAGGGTCTGCTTCTTTCTCTCCCACAAGAACTTTATAGAGAATTTTATAGAGAGAGATCCCAGAACCCTGGGATCATGATCCGAGCTGAAGGCAGAGGCTTAGCCCTGGGAGACTTTTCTACGTTACCATTTTAATACGGTCTTTAGTGATGAATGCGATGATGTTAGTCTTTTGATAAATATAACATGAGTTGAACAAATAAACATTTCCACACTGGACAAAGTTTGTACATAACCATAAATTATTTGATGATCCATAAGGGAAAAAAAAACAGTGAAATCTTTACTTATTTATAGGAATTTTCTGTAGCATGAATTCCTTACGGTTGAGGAAGATGACAGTATCTGAAGGCCTTCCCATATTACTACATATATAAAGAATGATGTTGAAGAAGTTGTGAACCCTGACTAAAGGCTTTGCCACATTCCTTACATACATAGGGCTTTTCACCAGTGTGAATTCTCTGACATTGAATAATTAGTGTTAAGTGACTAAAAGCTTTTCCACATTCGGTATATTGATATGGGTTCTCACCATATAGTTGCTAACATATCCATGAAATTATGAAATCCAACTATAAGTTTTCACTACACTTACATGGTTTCTCGCTAGTCTGAATTCTCTGGTGATGATAAAGTAGTGAGCCCTGCGTAAAGGCCTTTCTACAAACCTTACATTCATAAGGTGACTCACGAGTGTGGATCCTCTGATCTGAGGGAGATACGAATGATGACTGAAGGCCTTTCCACGTTCATTACATTTATATGACTTCTCATTGGCGTGGGCACGGATACTTTGATGTTCATTAAGTTGTGTGGTACCTCTAACGGCCTTCCCGTATTCCTTACAGTCAGGGTTTTTCTCCAGTATGAATTCTCTCATGTTGAATAATTAGGGAGAAGTAACAAAAAGCTTTTATGCATACAGCATATTGACAGAATTTCCCCCTAGTATGAGCTCAATGTTGTATGTTAATTTTTGAGAGCCAAATACAGCATTTAAAAAAATCCCTATATTCACAGGTTTTCTCACCAGTATGAATTCTCTAAATTTGGGTATGGAGTGAAGTAAGACTAAAGCCCTTTCTGCATTCTTTACCTTCATAGGGTCTTTCCAGTGTGAATTCTATGATGCTGAGGAAGACCAGAACAGTGATGGAAAGAATTCCTGTATTGTTTGCATTCATAAGGTTTTTCAGAATAAGTTAACTCCTTAATAAGGAACCAGCCTACTTGTGATCCCGTCTGTCAAATAAATAATAAATAAATAAAATCTTTTAAAAAAAATAAGGAACCAGCATGATGGCCAAGCAGCTTCAAAGGAGAAGTCCATAAATGAATACACAGACAAATACAAAGAGATGCTGAAATGAGCGAGCTAATGCATCAAGAACTGGTTAATGCTGTACAGACTATGAAAATCATAGCATTTGGGGTTATTTTTTTTCTGCTGGCCAGCAATGTCCAAGTTAAGCTAACTGCATGAGTCTCAGTCCTAATCGATAATAAGCAAGAAGTCAAACAAAGGTACAAATCCTCTAGAAAATGGATGAATGGGCATACTTGTTAGGCAATTTCCTGGCATGATATTTAAAAAGCATAAGTCTTGGGGCACCTGGGTGGCTCAGTGGGTTAAAGCCTCCGCCTTCGGCTCAGGTCATAATCCCAGCATCCTGGGATTGAACCCCTCGTCGGGCTCTCTGCTCAGCAGTGAGCCTGCTTCCCTTCCTCTCCCTCTGCCTGTCTCTCTGCCTGCTTGTGATCTCTTTCAGATAAATAAAATCTTTGAAAAAAAAAAGCATGAGTCTTGCCTACCAAAATCCTCTCACATCTGGGAATTTACCCTGATGATACAGTTCCAACAACATGAAAATGCACATGCACAAGACCATTCATTACAGCTTGCTCATCATTTTAAAATACTGAAAACAATCTAAGCACCCACATCTGGGGTAGTGGTTCAGTAAACTGTGATCTATCTACACCCAGTGTTACACAGCTGCATATAAGAATGAAAAAACTCCACAAAATTATAAATAATTTCCAAGATATGTTCTCAAGTGGAAAAAGCTAAGTGCAGAAGAGTATATAGAATATGTGACACTTTCTGTAATAAAGGCTATATAAGAAAATATACATGTATCTACTCAGTTGTACACAAGAAATACTGGAAGAAAAAGAATGAAAAAGGGTGAGAATGTAAACTACGAGGGGGTGGTGAGGTTGCAAGGAGGAATGGGGGCATCTGGATGCTTAGTCAGTTAAACATATGACTCTTAGTCTCAGCCCAGATCATGATCTCGGAGTGGTGAGATCAAGCCCTGCATCAGGCTCTTCACTCAGCAGGGGGTCTGCTTGGGATTCCCTTCCTTTCTTCTCGCTCTGCCTCTCTCTCTCAAATAAAAATAAAGAAATCTAAATTAAAAAATCTTAAAATATATTTTTTTAAAAAGGAGTAGGTAGCAGGAATGAGGGGGAGATGCCATACTTTTCTAAAAGTCTGCTGTTTTGTACAGTTCTGACTCTTAGAGCAATGGTAATGTTTCACACAGCCTCCACATAAATAACCAAAATAGAATACAAACAGTGATGAGTGAACCTGCTTCTACCACAAATGAATACAGCCCCAGTGAAGTGAGTAGGGAAAAAAGAACTAACTTAAGTGTATTTAGAAAGCAGTATTTTGACTATGCACTGTAAGGTTAAAACCAAAAAACCCTCACAAACAAATAATGTACTCTTACTCTAGTTAATGTATTTCTCACAGGGGTATGCTAATAATTACAAAAAATTTGATTATATAGAATTTTTTAAGATGCTAAAAAATGTTTGACAGCAGAAATGATAGGCTGGTGTAATCCTACATCTGAGGATGAATCAGAAGCAACTTTAGGGCCCAGGTCAATACAGAGTCTTACTCAAAATGGAAAATGAGAAAACGTGGCTTAGTTCGTTAAGCGACTGCCTTCAGCTCAGGTCACAATCCTGGAGTCCCAGAACCGAGTCCCGCATCAGGCTCCCTGCTCAGCGAGGAGTCTGCTTCTCCCTCTGACCCTCCCCCACCCCCATGCTCTGTCTCTCATTCTCTCTCAATAAATAAAATATTTTTTAAGAGATAAGGTATATGATAATACCAACAATAATTTTTTAAAAAAGAAAGATTAGAGTGGGTTGGCTGGGTGGCTCAATTGGTTAAGCATCCAACTCTTGACTCCAGCTCAGGTCATGATCTCAGGGTTGTGACATTGAGCCCTGTGTCAGACTCTACCCTGGGTATGGAACCTGCTTAAGATTCTCCCTCCCTCTGTTCCTTCCCCTCTGTCTAAAAAGAGAAAGGGTGAAAGAATGTACAAAATCTGAATCTGGAAAAACATGTCAAAGAAAAAAAATCATTGGGCAGTAACCAAAATAAGTTATTTTTGGAAACATAGTTTTAGATGGAAATAATTACTCAACTATTAAAAAAAAGAATAGGGGAGAAACTGGGAATAAATAATGTTCCCTGGGTACATAAAGTCATACTTAAAGAAAGCACCTTCCACTTTCAATGGAGACAGGCTCGGGGAGTGGTGTATGTGAGTACAAGAGAGGCCCCTCCAGGAGCTCACGCTGATAGGAGTAATACTCTGTTCTGAACACCAGGGACTCTGAGAGGACCTTTCCAGGCATCTTCCCAAAGGGGGTCCATCCCCTTCACCTTCTGGTCCTTGACCTACAGCGCCACCACCCTTCTTAATAATCCGTTACTCACCCGGCATGGGCTTCCCATTACATCTCTTTCTGCCAACCAGGATTCATTCCATTGTTCCAGTAAGGAGATCACATTGGGCTTAGAAATAGAAAATCCTGTGTACCCAAGAAGAAATGCAGCAGAGTCACAAAGGAGGTGTCTCAGTATTAATTTCCAGTTCCTGGTTACCAGAAAATAAGGCTAGAGAAGAGAAGGAAGTCATTTTTGTAATGGAGAAGAAGCTTCTTTAGGTGTTATCCTACAGAACTATACATCCCCGTTCAGTACAATCTCATTGAGAGCAGAGTGGAAATTCAACCAGAGTCTTGAAAGGCACCTCAGAAATTCACACCAAAGGCAGCAGATACTCCAGTAGACAAATTACACCCTTCCGGGGTCCTAACATCTTACCTAGAGATGAAGTTGCTTAAGTTCTCCAGCATTCCGTCTCTGCACAAATCCTAGCAGGGTCTGGCCTGCCCCCCTCAACCTGAGAAGACTGTTGCCACATCACTATACATCACTGACCCTTGAAACAACAAACCGAGAATGTGTGCCATTGAAGTAAATATTTATGACTAGAAAAATAGAAGGACGGAAACGGACATGGCAGAGCTGAGGCTGGCGAGCACAGTAAGGCAACTGTGGCAATTCAAGGGAAGGGTCCATACTTGGTGTTTCTGTTGAGAGCAGCACAACTTCCTTCATCAAGGGAGATATGTCCATCGAAAGACACTTTAAAGAACAAAAAGACCTCAAGTTCAATGCTTCCCCAATAAATTAAACTATATAAGTTCAATGCACAACTTCCTAATATGTCTGAATTGTCTTTATTCCTTCTGCTCGGAAATTAGAGAGCGAATATGGGAACATTGATGTATTTTTAAGAGTTTGCATGGTTTCATAATGTTTCGAGAAAATCCAAACGGGAGAAATGGTTCTCAGGGGCAATTCCGCAACCCCAGAAGGCAGCTGGCAACACCTGCAGCCCTTCTGCTTAGCACCATGAGGATGGGGATGTTGCTGACACTGAGTGGGTAGAGACCAGAGATGCTGCTGACCATTCACCAATCTATAAGATAGCACAGCCACGAACTACAAGCCTTAAATATCATTAGTACTGAGCTTGAGAAATCCTGAGCAAGAGAAGCATTTTTTTCATAGAATCATTGCAAAATGGTTAACAGAGTCTGTTAGGAATTACGAGTGGTGAATTATTTTAAAATACATTGAAGAGGGGCACCTGGGAGGCTCAGTGGGTTAGGGTCTCTGTCTTCAGCTCAGCTCATGATCTCGGGGTTCTGGGATCGAGCCCTGCATCAGGCTCTCTGCTTGCCGGGGAGCCTGCTCCCCGCCCCCCTCTCTCTCTGCCTGCCTCTCTGCCTACTTGTGATCTGTCAAATAAATAAATAAAATCTTTAAAAAAATAATAAAATACATTGAAGAGTCGGGTTTATCATTGTCTGAAAGCTACCTCTCCTTACTAGGTCAACTTGTTTAATCCAGATTTATTTTCACTTGCTGCACACTTTCCCATGACATTTGTACTAAGGGGCTCAACCTTTCTTTTATTTGGGGGCCCTTGAGGTTGAACACGAGATCTTTAGGGACTTTCCTAGCTCTGCTCGCACACTCTGGCTAGTCTCACCTAGCCCATCCACAAGTGTGCTTTTCCCTTGTCCCTGCACAATAGGATGCACATGGGGTGGGTAATCCAGGCTCACACAGATGTGGCCCACGACCCACACATGTAGCTCAACATCAAATCCGACCTTGGGTCAGGTATCCATCTGGAGGAACTGCAGGGCAATGTCTCTATAACCAAATTCCCAATGCCACCCCCAATCCAAAAGGTCTGAAAAAGCACTGTCACTACATCCTGAGGCTGAGACCCATCTTAGTCTGTTCGGGTTTCTGTAACAATGTACCCCAGTTTGGATGGCTTGTTTACCACAGAAGTTTGTTTTTCGCAGTTCTGGAGCCTGGAAGTCCAAGATCAAGGTGGCAGCAGCACTGAGCTCTGGTGAAGGCCCTCTCACAAGTTGCATATGACCAACTTCACATTACATCCTCACATGGTGGAAGAGGGTAAGGGATCTCTCTAAGACTCTTTTATAGGGACATTAATCCCATTTGTCCTGACCTAGTCACATAAATACCATCACATATGGATTGGAAGAACATATTCGGACCACAGCAGAGACCACCACCACCACTGTCCATCCTGTCTAACTGGGAAACCCTGGTCTGAGATTACCACTAAAGCATTATTATGTGTGGTTCCTTTAAACACTGATTAGTCCATTAAATCATATTTCACATAGGAGTCTTTCACATTTTACCCAAGCAACGCATTTCTGGTCCATCAAGTCTCCTGCAGAACTGAGTCCACACGAGATGCGAACACACAAACCCAGGTCAGAGAGAGAGGGATTCTTAGCGAGAACTTAGGGTTATTTGATCCTTCTGTGCATAGGGTGAAACTTAGGCAGGAAATTCCAAAAAATTTTCCTACATTCATATAAAATAAGCACAGTTTGAGGAAGGAAAAAGAAAGCATGACTTACCTAGGCCATGGCTTTCAGAATAGCAAGGACCATTGAGTCCTCCTCCAGGTTCCTCTCCTGGGGAAGGGTGAGTCCTGAGAAGGCAGAACCAAGGAGGAAAGAAAACATGAACAGTCAGACTTGCCTTCCAGAACAGGTTGCAATTCTCTTCTTCTCTCATCTCGTGTCTGCCTTCCAATGTTCATGAAAATACTGAGCATTTTGGACAGACTTCGAACACATACCCCATTCCCAAATTCTGCTCCTCCCATGTTACTTGCCCTGCATGCTTATAATTATTTTAGAGATTTTATTTATTTATTTGACAGGCAGAGATCACAAGTAGGCAGAGAGGCAGGCAGAGAGAGAGGAGGAAGCAGGCTCCCTGCTGAGCAGAGAGCCCAATGCAGGGCTTGATCCCAGAACCTTGGGATCATGACCTGAGCTGAAGACAGAGGCTTTAACCCACTGAGCCACCCAGGCACCCCCATGATTATAATTTTAATTCTTGGGACACCTGGGTGGCTCAGTAGGTTGATCATCTGCCGTCCACTCAGGTCATGATCTCAGGGTCCTGGCATTGAGTACCACATCAGGCTCCCTGCTCAGTGGGGAGCCTGCTTCTTCTCTCTCTCCCTCTGCTGCTCCCCCTACTTGTACTGCCAAACAAAAATTTTAAAAGTTTAATAAATAAATAAAAAGATTTTATTTATTTGAGACAGAGAGCATGGGAGCACAGAGGGAGAGGGAGAAGCAGAATCCCTGCTGAGCAGAGAGCCCAATGTGGGGCTCGATCCCAGGACCCCGAGATCATAATCTGAGCCAAAGGCAGAAGCTTAACTGACTAAACCATCGAGGCACCCCTACCTGAGTATATTTAAGTTGAAATGGATATCATGAGTGGGTCTGGCAGAAAGTAATGTAGGCATCAAATAAATGACATAAGAGCAAAACTAAAAGCTTCAGATTCAATTTATGTTAGTGAAATGGAGGAAATGTGAAAGAATGAGCTGTGAAGGAAAGGAAAAAGAAAGCAAGAGTGTTCTCTTCTTGAAGGAGAGTGGCAAAGGCAATTAATGATTGGTGAGGAGGTTTAATACTGCTTTCATTCTGCCCAAATAATGATTAAGAATGGGGAGAAGGGCACCTGGGTGGGTCAGTTGGTTATGCGACTGCCTTCAGCTCAGCTCATGTTCCTAGAGTCCTGGGATAGAGTCCTGTATGAGGTTCTCTGCTCAGCGGGGAGTCTGCTTCTCCCTCTGACCCTTTCCCTCTCTCAAATAAATAACCTGAAGAAGAAAGAAGAAAGAAGACAGAAGAAAGAAGAAGAAGAAGGAGAAGAAGGAGAAGAAGAAAAGAAAAAGATGATAAAAGGGAGATAACCACTACCTAAGCACCGCGGGACATTCCAACTTAGCAAAAGGGGAAATAATCAGCCAACATAAGGAAAGGAAAAGACCAAAATAACACAAATATAAAATGAAAGAGATGAAGTTGAATTACATCAAAATGTGAATTTTAGGGGCGCCTGGGTGGCTCAGTGGGTTAAAGCCTCTGCCTTTGGCTCAGGTCATGGTTCCAGGGTCCTGGGATCAAGCCCCACATTGGGCTCTCTGCTCAGCAGGGAGCCTGCTTCCTCTTCCTTTCTGCCTGCCTCTCTGCCTATTTGTGACCTGTCAAATAAATAAATAAAATCTTTTTTAAAAGGCGAATTTGACACCAAAAAAAAAATCATACTTTGTATTTTAAAAAGTCAGCTGTTTCTTTTTTTCAGTTTTAAGAAATAACTGAAATGACAGGGGTTGAAAATAAAGGGATGAGCAAAAATATACCAGGTGAACAAAGACAAATCATTATTAGGGTGTTACCCAGTATGGAAATAAAATGCCAAAGGGTTGACAAACTTTTTATTTGAAGGCCAGTCAATATAGACTTTGTGGTTATAGTCTTTGTTGCAACCACTCAGTTCTGCTGTTGGTAGTGCAAAAGCAGTAGACCATGTGTAATAAATGAGCATGGCTGTGTTCCAATAAAGCTTTATTTATAAAACAGGCAGCAGGCCAGATTTGGTTTGTCAACCCCTACACATGGCAGAATAGGATATTACATAATGATAAAAGGTACAATTCATCAATAGGGGTCAAGTTGCAGGTCTTTAAAAATCCAGCAACATAAATTAAAAAGTAAAAATCTCTGAAAATTCAAGATTTGGGTTTAAGAAATTCATTTTAGGAAATTCTGATCCAGTGTACCAAATTATGTAAGAAGCTGGAGGATTTTATCATTATAGTCCACTGGCTTAAACAGAATCTTATAACCAAGAAAAGTAGAATATATACTCTTTTTCAATGTTACAGAAGATATACAAAAATCCATCCTATATCTAGCCACCAAGAGAAATGTCAAATTCAAAGTAGATATTTTCAGGCCACATTTACCAATCATAGTAAAATAAAATTTGAAGTTACATAATTTAGGATGGTTTTGGCTACATGTTTACAAAACAACTAAAAGTAATTTCAGCAATAAAGGTTTCTTTTCTTTTTAAATGTAACAAGGCTTCACAGAGAGTTCCAAAATTGGCCTGGTGGCTCTGGGTCAGCTCCTCTGAGCTATTCAGTTTTCTCCTTTTGGTTCCAACATGGCTTCAACAGCTCCGGGCATTATGCTTTCACAGAATATTTAAAAGCAGAAAAGGGGAGAGGGAGTCTTCCTAATAGATCTGTCTTCTGAATGAGGAAATTCTTCACAAGTCCCTACAGATCCCTGGAACATACAGGCCATCCTGAGCTGCATAAGAAGCTGAAAAGTTAACATCTGATACCATCAGAGTATAAGGCAAGACACAGATGCTGCCAGTAAGGAAGGGGAATCGGGTACGGGTGCTATGTAGCCAACAAGCCCCTTCTGTTTGTGACGGAAGTGATGAAAGATAATCTAAAACATGGAAACTGAGAAGTACTAGCTTAAATTTTGTTTATTCTTGGGTCAGGGAGAAATAAAAACTGAGATTATTGTAAGATAACCAGTTTCTAATTTCATTATTTTTATTTTGTACCAATTTGTTCTTTCATTGCCTTAGTGTTTGGGACTGTCTTTTCTGGCTTCTTGAATAGTACATTTAATATATTTGAGGATAATCTTTCAGGTTTTCATGCTTTGCATGCATTTAAAAACCATACAAATTCTTCTGAGTAACTTTGTCCACATCCTACAACTCCTGGAATGTAAATCTCTCAGTGATAGTTCTTTTCATTATCATGCATGATAATTTGCATGATTTATTTCTTTATTAACCCAAGAGTAATGGGGTATCTGGCTGGCTTAGTCAGTAGAGCATGTGACTCTTGATCTCAGGGTCATGAGTTTGAGGTGCACATTGGGTGTGGTGCCTACTTTAAAAAAAAAAAAAGTTGAACCCAAGAGTAATTTGGCTGGGTTTTCTTTCTAATCGCCAAGAAAATTAAAACTTCTGGCTGTTGTTGGGATGTCTCGGTGGCTCAGTCGGTTAAGCATCTGTGTCCGGCTCAGGTCATTATCCCAGGGTCTTGGGATCAAGTCCTGCATTGGATTCCTTGCTCAGCGGGGAGCCTGCTTCTCCCTCTGCCTGTGCTCACTCACTCTGACAGATGAATAAATAAAATCTTAAAAAAAAAACAAACTTTTGGCTGTTGTTAAAATTATTACAGTGTGGTTAATAAATGTGATCCTATAATATGTTAGGGACAAAATCTTTTTCAACCTTTCCTTGCTTCTTTAATAATCATGGTCTAAACAATTTATAACCATAAAATTTTTCATTATGAACATTACGACTCAGGATAAAGGACAGCTTGAATGAAGGCATTCCCATTTGCAGTACATTTTTCAAGTCTTTCTCCAAAATTTAAGGAGTAAGTTGGGCCTTGCCTAAGCTAATGGGCTCTCCCCATTGCTTCCACTGATATGGCTGCTTGCTAACATCAACTCTCTGATGATTAGTAAAGGGTAAGTGCTGATGGAAGACTTTTCTACATTTATTATATTCCTTTGGGTTTCCTTCTTATGCATTCTCTGATGTTGACCAGCAGTTGAATCGCAATGTAAAGTCCTCCCAAGTCCCTTATATTCACAGGACTTTCCCTCAGTATGGATCCCTTGATGCTGAATCAGTTGTGAGCAGTGACTGAAGGCCTTCCCACATTCCTTACACTCATACGGCTTCTCACCCGTATGAATTCTGTAATGTACAGTAAGATGTGAGACCCGTTTGAAAGCCCTACCGCAGACCCTGCATTGGTAGGGTTTCTCTCCGGTGTGAATTCTCTGATGTTGCTTAAGCTGTGAGCTCACCCTGAAGGCCTTCCCACACGCCTTGCAGTCATAGGGTTTCTCGCCAGTATGGATTCTCTGATGTCTAATAAGCGTTGAGCCTTGGTTAAAGGCCTTCCCACATTCCTTACATTCATAGAGTTTCTTGCCCGTATGAATAGTCTGATGTTGAATCAGCTGAGACCGATGACTAAAGGTCTTCCCACACTCCTTGCATGCATAGGGTTTTTCACCAGTATGAATTCTAAAATGTACTTTAAGATGTGAGATCCTGTTGAAGGCCTTGCCACATTCCTTACATTGATAGGGCTTCTCACCAGTATGAATTCGCTGATGTTCAATCAGCTGTGAGCTTCGGCTAAAGGCCTTTGCACAATCCTTACATTCATAAGGTTTCTCACCAGTATGAACTCTCTGATGTTGTATGAAATTTGAGCCAGAATTGAAGGCCTTTCCACATTCATTACATTCATAGGGCTTCTTGCCAGAATGAATATTCTCATGTTGAATTAGTCGTGAGCCATATTTAAAGGCCTTGCCACATTCCTTACATTTATAGGGTTTCTCATTAGCATGAATGTCTTGATGATTAATAAGGAAGTCTTCCTGCCAGAAGTCTTTTCTACATTTGTTATATCCATAAGGTTTTTCTTCAGGATGAATTTTCTGATAAAAAGGAAAGGATGTTTCTTGGTTTAAAGTAGGTATTTCTTCACGACTGATCGCCATTTGACTCAGCTGTCCATTTGCATTTCCCTGTTGTCCATCAAACTGGCTTCTGCATTCCCAATCATCTTGAAACCTCGAGCACTCAAGTCCGTAACTTGTAAGGCTTTCCATTATCTCCCACTGTGGTAACTGCATTTCATAAATGTGCTGCTCTGGGGAGGATGCCTGGCTATCACACTTGGACTCCAAGACTGTAAAAACAGAAAAAACAAAAAACAAAAAACAAGTATTTGGTTTTCTCCCCATTTCCAGAAAAAGGAACTTCTGTAGTGAAAACCAGAAAACTTAAACCCATGATTCTACCTATAAACTCTTGAATGTGGCTGGGCAATTAGAAAATGGATAAGTAGAACAGAGACAGAGGAAATAAGATAAATTGAGATGAAGTAGTCAGAGGGAGGTTATAAGAGTAGATCTAAAATGTTAGCGTGGATCAGAATCACCTCTGAACCATGTTTTTTTAAAAAATGAATGTTTCAGGGCATCTGGGTGGCTCAGTGCGTTAAGCACCTGCCTTCAGCTCAGGTCATGATCCCAGGGTCCTGGGATCGAGTCCCACATCGGGCTCCCTGCTCGGCAGGGAGCCTGCTTCTCCCTCTCCCACTCCCCCTGCTTGTGTTCCCTCTCTCGCTGGTCTGTCAAATAAAGAAATAAAATCTTTTAAAAAATCTTAAAAAAAAAAAAAAAGAATGTTTCTATGAACCCCTGGAAAACACATACAATCTAGAGTAACAGACGAAATCACTGGGTGCCTGGGGCTAGGAAAATGAGCAGTCGTGTGTAGGTGCACAAAGGAACTTTTCAGGGTAGTGACTGTGTTCTCTAGTCTGTGGTTACAGTTATGCAAGTGCACAGATGAGTCCAAACTCATCAAAATATTGTACTTAGAATGTATGCATTTTATTGACTGTAAATTATACCTCCATAAAGAGATTTTAAAAAATGATGGGGAAGGGTGGCTGGATCTTCATCTGGCCAGGGGTACACGATGGCACATCTGCTTGGGCGGGGAAGTGGTAGGACAGGGAGGCTGGTCTCACCTCTTTACCGGGAGCTACAGTAACACAGCTGTGGTGTCCTGCTGTGATGCTTTCTATCTCTGAAGTTCAACTGAATACCATGGCTTAGACCTGGTGGTCTACTAAACCAGCCTCTCCAGGACCTTTCCATTGCCTAAATGTGACCCCGGAAAAAGAAGGGCTCTATTCCTTGTTCAGAGGATCAGGCCACAACTTAATGGGGCGAGTTCTTTGGAGCAACATTCTTTGCTGCCTATTCTGACTACAAGGAAAAGTCAAATGGTGTATTCGATCCTGGTTTTAACTATGACGTGGTTTCAGCTGCAGTGGCCTGTTTTATGTAATCACAGCAACCGTTCCCATTTGGCTAATAAAGAATTAGTTATAGCTTAATGCAAGGAACTGTGGGGAGAGCAAATGGGTGCTTTTGAATGTGCTTATGAAGTGTAGTAGACAGGGGTGCCCGGGGGGGCTCAGCCAGTTACGCGTCTGCCTTCAGCTCGGGTCGTGACCCCAGGGTCCTGGGATGGAGTCCTGCATCGGGCTCTCTGCTCAGCAGGGAGACTGCTTCGCCCTCCGCCTGCTGCCCCCTCTGCTTGTGCTCTCTGCCAAATAAATAAATAAGATCTTAAAAAGAAAAAAAAAGTGCAATAGACAGAGGACTAAAGAATACTTTATAGGAACAGGTCTGCTTCATACAGTGGCATATCACAGAACACTATTCACTTGGTTATCTGTGAAAGTATTAAGGAAAAACTGCTAGAATAAAAAATTAGTTTGACAATGAAACATGATGAAGAGTCTATGAAAGAAATATCAGTTTGTGGGAATGACGCTGGTGTCATCTCACAACCTCGTACTATAACCCCAATGCGTCCACATGAAGTTGTAAGAACAAGACTATGTGAAGAAGACACAAAGTATAGGTATTTTTTTTCAGACACCATGTGTGGTTGTTCAGAAGGAAGGTTCTGGGTTTATTCACTGTGCTCTGACAACTCCAGTGAGACAGACTTCGAATCGGCCATGATGATGGCAACTCGTGAATTAGTGGCTGACCTACTCAACGATGAGCAACATCCGCCTGCCAACCTATAAATGACAGCCGGAAGATCGCAGTGGAACAAGGGCCATTAAAGCCAGCCTGGCAGAAATAGAAGACAAGTCTGGGAACGCTTACCTATGCCCAAATGGGAATTTGGTTTTAGGAATTAAAGTAAGGCAAAAAATTGCTTTTTGGGCAATATGGGGAAAAACCCTGGCTGTCTCTGAGGACAGGCCACTAAAAACACTCCTCTCTCCAGAACACCACTTTTCCCACTTTTCTATCACAGACACCTGACACAGTTGTATTGATTTATGGCCAAGTATGATGTTGTTTATTATATGAGCCCTTTCACACTCATCTACATTAAGCCATCCCTAACTATATACTGTGTTGGAAGCATCCAAAGGTAATACTGACAGTCATAATTTCTGACTTCTGGCTTCTGTTCAGCTCCCTATTAAGTTCCAAAATCACAACAAGAATAGTGAGGTCTCTTCTGTGTTAACTTAATGGACAGGAACTGGCAGAGTACCTTAAAGTTCATTACTTAGCATTAGTGTCACTGTTTTGGACAACCGAAGAAATATGTCTAAAAATCTCATATATAGTCTCAGCATCAAGATATTTTACCTTCCTCATACGAACCTGAAGGGATCCCAACAGCCAAAATAATCTTGAAAAAGAACAAAGTTGGAGGTCTCACACTTCCTAATTTCAAAATATACCACAAAGCCACAGTAATCAACACAGTGTGGTACTAACATAAAGGCCAGATGTATAGACAAATGGAACAGAATAGAGAGCCCAGAAACAAACCTCCATGCATATGGCCAAATGATCTATGCTAGGGAGCCAAGACAACACAATGAGGAAAGGACAGTCTCTTCCACAAATGGTTCTGAAGAAACTGGATATCCACATGCAAAAGAAGGAAGCAGGACCCTTACCTTATACCATATAAAAAAATTAACTCAAAATGGATTAAATACCTAAATGTAAGACCTAAAAATGTGAAGTTCCTAGAAGAAAGCATAGGGGGAATGTGCAATGTCATGACATTGCATTTGGCAATGATTTCTTGGCTATGCCACTAAAGGCCAGGTAACAAAGCAAAAATCGACAAATGAGACTACCTCAAATGTAAAAGCTTTCATGCATCAAAGGAAACAGTCAAAAAAGTAAAAAAAAAAAAAAAAAAAAAAAAAAAAAGGTATATCTTCAGAAGAGAAAATATTTCTAAATCATGTATCTGACAACAGGTTACTATCCAGGATCTATGAAGAACTCCTACAATTGAACAACAAAATAACTACCCTATTCAAAAATTGGCAAAGGACTTAAATAGACATTTCTCCAAAAAAGGTATACAAATGGCAAAGAAGCATATGAAAACATGCTCAGCATCACTCATTAGAGAAATGCAAATCAAAACTATAATGAGATAAGGCTACAAAGCCATTAGGATGGTCACTATCAAAACAAAACAGAAAGCAACAGGCATTGATGAGGATTTGGAGAAACTGGAACCACTGTGCGCTGATTGTGGGAATGTCAATGGTGCCATCACTATAGATACAATATGGAGGGGCACCTGGGTGGCTCAGTTGGCTAAGCGTCCAACTTGGTTTTTGGCTCAGGTTGTGATCTCAGGATCAAGACCTACTTGCTCAGCAGGAGGTCTGCTTGAAAGATTCTCTCCCTCAGGACCAGCTCTCACGTAAACTTTCGCTCTCTCAAAATAAATAAATAAATCTTAAGAAAAAATAAAGAAAGGAAAGAAAACGACAGTATGGAGGGGCACCGACCGGCTCATTTAGAAGAACACGCAACTCTTGATCTCAGGGTCATGAGTTTGAGCCCCATGTTGGGTGTAGATTACTAAAAAAGAAATAACTTAAAAAAAAAAAAAAACAGTATGGAGTGTTCTAAATATAGAATTACCATATGAAACAGAAATTCTACTTGAGTATATATCCCAAAGAATTGAGAGAATCTGAAAGAGACACCTCAACACCCATGTTTACTACAACATTATTCACAGCAGCCAAGAGGTAGAAGCCACCTAAATGTCCACTGAAATCCTGCCACATGTTACAACACAGATTAACCTTAAAGGACATGATGCTAAATGAAGAAGCCAGACTCAAAAGGCCACATATTCTATGATTCCATTTATGTGAAATGTCCATAAGAAGCAATTCCATGGAGATAGAAAGCAGATTACAGGTTGCCTGGCTGAGGGGAGAGGGCAACCAGAAGTGACTAAGTACGGGGCTTTCTGTAGGCTGTGTTTAGGAAAGACATACCTCTCAAGACAACTCCACTACCCATATGTCCCTTCTGATCCTTCTGGTGACAAAATGTGTGCGGGCTTCTCCCTCACACCAAGCAATCCTCCAACTCTAGTGGATACCAACTGGGTGTCCTACAGATTAAGTCTGTTTTCACACTGGCTCGCTGCAGAGATCTGGCTCTCTGCATCAGATCCCAGAGGTTAAGAGCTCAGGCTATAGACCACCACTATTCCCTTTACCCCCCTCACACCACCCCAGTAAATGGGAGGTTCCCACAACCCCTCTTGGGGTTCCATCATTTGACAGAATGCCTTACAGAACTGAGGAAATGGTTTACTTACTAGATTGCCAGGTTACTACAAAGGGTGTAACTCAGGCTCAGTCAGATGAAAGAAATGCAGAGAACAAGGTACAGGGCGAGGGGTGTGAAGATCCCAAACACCACCTTCCCAGCACTGCCATGTGTTCCCCAACCCAGAAGCTCTCCAAACACTGTACTTTAGGGACTTTTTAAAATGGAAGCTTCATTACATAGGCAGGATTGATTAAATCCTTGCCCTTTGGTGATTCAGTCAAAACTCCAGTCCCTCCAGAGTTTGGGGGATGGAGCTGACAGTTCAACCTTCTTTTTTTTTTTTTTTTTAAAGATTTTATTTATTTATTTGACAGAGAGAGATCACAAGTAGGCAGCGAGGCAGGCAGAGAGAAAGGGGAAAGCAGGCTCTCTGCTGAGCAGAGAGCCCGATGCGGGACTCGATCCCAGAACCCTGAGATCATGACCTGAGCCGAAGGCAGCGGCTTAATCCACTGAGCCACCCAGGCGCCCCAGTTCAACCTTCTAATTACAAAACTGGTTTCGCTCTCAACCAGCCCCCATCCTGAAGTGATCCAGGTGTCCCCAAACACAGTAATCTCATTAGCATATAAGAAGCGACACTTAGTATCTCAGAGACGCCAAGGGTTTAAGAGCTGTGTGCCAGCAGCAAAGGGGTGAGAACCACAGGGTGATAAAAATATTCTGAAACTAGATAATGGGGACATTGCACAACACTCTGAATGTACTCAATGCCAATGTACTATATCCTTTATCTTATGTATTTATTTTTAAAGATTTTATTTATTCCTTTAGAGAGCACAAGTAGGGGGAGGGGCAAAGGGAGAGAGAGAATTGCAAGCAAACTGTGTGCTGAGCATGGAGACCGACATGAGGCTCGATCACCACCCCAAGATCTCGTCCTGAGCCGAAATCAAGAGTCAAATGTGCCACCCACTGAGCCATCCAGGTGCCCCTGTACTATTCTCTTTAAAATGGTTTAAAAGGTGAATTTTCTTATGTGTATTTTACAGTATTTTTTTAAAAATTAAAAAGAGAATTTTCCAGCTAAAAATATAAATTACCACAACTGACTCAAGAAATGCAACATTTGAATGTTTAGATTCAATGTTCAGTATTAGGAGTTTAGTATTAGGAAATCAATTCACATAACTCAGACTTCACAGGTTAAAAAATGAAAATTTAATATGAAAAGGCAGATGCTTCTTTAACCAAATAAAATATCTCTCTTTCATTCCTAGATATGTTATGCTTAATGAAAAGACACAAAAACTTTCCTACTAAGGTCAAGAACATGATTAGGATGTAAACTACCCCCATTAACAATGTTCAAGGTACTACATAATCAGTTTTCTAGTTGAGCAAAAAAAAAACCAAAAAAACAAACCCCAAGAGCTATAAAAAGCAAAAAGATTATCATCATTTACAGATGATGTGACTGATTACTTGGAAAGCTCAAGAGTATTATATGAAAAACTGTTATAAATAATAAGAAAATTCAGCACGTTGAGTTAACTACAAAATTAATCTGAAGATGTGAATGGTTTCTGCCATATAAAAAACGCAACTGGTTGGGTTATAATAGTGATGAAAGAGCCCCATTTCCAGAAACAGCAATAAATAAATAATACCCAGCAATAAATATAATAACCCATGTACAAGATCCATACTAACAAAACTTTAGGACAACCAGGAGGTGGACATAAATGAAGGGAAAAACCCATCATGTTCTTAAAGAGATAAAAATCAATAAAAAGACAAGTTTTCTCTTCATTCTGTAAATTTACTGTGATCTCAAATAAGAATAATGGCATGATTTATTTTTTTAAATTTTTATTTATTTATTTTTTTAAAGATTTTATTTATTTATTTGACAGAAAGAGATCACAAGTAGGCAGGGAGGCAGGCAGAGAGAGAAAGGAGGAAGCAGACCCTCCACAGAGCAGAGAGCCCGATGCAGGGCTCGATCCCAGGACCCTGGGATCATGACCTGAGTCAAAGGCAGAGGCTTTAACCCACTGAGCCACCCAGGCGCCCCGGCATGATTTTTTTAAAACCGGTATTCTAATTTGAAAGTTCAGATGGAAAAATAAAGGAGGAGAGCCAGGAATATTCTGAAAAATAAGAATGAGGAGGAACTAGTCTACCAGATACTCAAAACCTTCAATAATGAAAACTGCTTTTGGACACACAGATGAAGAGATTAATGAGACAGAACAGGAAGTCCAAAAACAGATGCAGAGGTTAACAGAGTGGATGATAAAGGTGGCTATACAGATTAGTGGCAAAAAGATATTAGTTAACAGATGCTGTTTGCATAAATGGATGACCACCGGAAGATACTGAGAGATGCTGTCTGGCACGCAGGATACCCCACAGGGATCATTGTCAGCAGCACAAATGCGCTAGGAAAAATCACAGGAGACTCATGTACAATGTCGAAGGGGGACATCCTCTTTGATTATGATGTACACCCACAGATCAAAGAAGTCAATAAAACTCAGCCCCTCAAACAAACATGTGCTGCCAGACTGAATGACAAAAGTAGCACATCTGTTCTCTTCTTCTCTCCTTTTTTTTTTTTTAGAAGATTTTATTTATTTGCAGGAGAGAGAGAGAAAGAGAGAGGGAGGGAGGGAGATCGCACAAGCAGGGAAGTGGCAGGCAGAGGGGGAGGCAGGCTCCCCGCAAGCAAGGAGCCGGATGCTGGCCTTAATCCCAGGACCCTGGGATCACTACCCGAGCTGAAGGCAGACGC
The DNA here is from genome assembly GCF_022355385.1 of Mustela nigripes. Lineage (NCBI taxonomy): Eukaryota > Metazoa > Chordata > Mammalia > Carnivora > Mustelidae > Mustela > Mustela nigripes. Next base: position 11,061,269 of record NC_081573.1, on the reverse strand, counting down.
TTAACCCACTGGGCCACCCAGGCGCCCCCATATCTTCTTTCCTGATGCTCACTCTGCACCCCACTTCGCTCGCTCCCAGGGGCCAACTACCACCTCTGTGTGGATGAACCCACCGCGTCCGTAACGTTTGGTTCCTCGTTCCCCACCCAACATCCTCTGACAGAACACTGCATTTGGTTAAAAGTGTTTTTGGTGGAAACTTTGTCAACAACAACACATTCTTCGTCTCGTGTTGTCACACTTGAACTCTGGTTCTCCGTCAGGGAAGACTTTGACCCTGGGGGGCATCAGGCCGTATCTGGAACATTTCTGTCACAGCTGAAGAGGGAGAGGATTCCTAGCAACTAGTGAGTAAAAGCCACGGAGGCTGCCATCACTCCACCGTCCACTGGATGCCCGCCCCCCGTCCGCCACCACCACATTGTGTCAACACTGCGGAAACTGAGGACCTGCATCCAGAGCGAGAACCCCCCAGGCAGAGGGAAGAGCAAGGGAGCAGCCCTGAGGCAGGACGCGCTCTCAGCCTCAAAGCCTTGGCCGAGTGCTCAGGTTGCCGCAGCAGAGCGGAGCAGCCCTGATGGAGATCACACAGGGCCCACGAGGCCTGAAACAAGAAAACACTTGCCAGCTCCTACATTAAAGAAGAGCGGAGAGGCTTGTGTGGCTGGAGCGGAATGAGCCACAAGGAGAGAAGCAGGAGAGGACATCCCAGAGGAAGCGGGAGGCCGATCAGAGAGCAACACAAACCAACGAACTTTCTATGATGCTGAAAATGTTCCACGGTACCCTCATATGGTGGGGTGACTCGAGGCTACTAGCGACTCAAGGCTACAGACCATTTGAAATGTGGCTACAGGGGCACCTGGGTGGCTCAGTGGGTTAAAGCCTCTGCCCTTGGCTCAGGTCATGATCCCAGGGTCCTGGGATCGAGCCCCACATCGGGCTCTCTGCTCCGCAGGGAAACTGCATCCTCCTCTCTCTGCCTGCTTCTCTGCCTACTTGTGATCTCCATCTGTCAAATAAATAAATAAAATCTTTAGAAAAAAAAAAGAAAGAAAGAAATGTGGCTACAGGCTTCATGGAGTGGAATGTTACATTTTACTTAATTTTAAAGTTAAAATTTAAACAGCACATGTGGCTGGTGGCTATTGTATTGGATGGCAGATAGAGGCTTCGAGGCCGCGGTAATCGATTCTAGATTTTCTCTTGAGTGAGATGGGAATTTACTAATAGGTCTTGAGCAGAGATGCACTACACCCGCACTGAAGTTTTGAGCTCCCTCTGGCTGCTGTGTGGACAATACAGTGTAGTGGGCCAAGACAGAAGCAAAGGGATGGGGAGGAGGCTACTGCAGGATTCCTAGCCAGAGATGATGACGCCGTGGGCAGAATGGTGCCAGTGGTATCGATGAGAAGTGGTTAAGTTCTGGCCATATATCAATGTAGAGTCAAAAGGACTTGCTGACAGACCGAATAAGAAAAGTCAAGAATGCTTTAAGAGTTTTTGACTTGAGCAAGTAGAAGAATTGAGCATCCAATTACTGGAGTGTGGAAGAAAAATTGTTAGGGAGGATCAAGGACTCCTTTCTGGACTTACTAAGTTCAATCCCCAGTGAAAACTAATTGGGCATGACAAGAAGGCAGCTGACGAGGGTGGAAACGTTCTTTGTCTGCACCGTCCAAGACGGTGGGCACAAGCCACAGACGGGCTACTGAACCTCTGAACAGTGGCAGGGCAACTGAGGTACTGATCTTTTTCAATGTACTTAATGGTAATTAATTTAAAGTACAACAGCCACATGGGGCCAGTGGCTCTGTACTGGACAAGACAGGCACAAACAGTATTTACAGCATGGTAATGGAGAAGATCCTCGGGAAAGAAAAATAAACAGGAAAGAAGACAACCAAGTATGAGCCCTGGGGGGGGGGGGCTCCAATATTTAAAAAAAATGGGAAAATCCCCTCAAAGGACGCTGAAGGAGGTTTAATGAGGAAGTAGCGATGACCCAAATACACAGAAATGTTTCAGGAAGAAAAGAAGAACCACTTTTGTGAAATGCTGCCAACAAGCTACAAAGATGGTAACTGGCACCTGGCCTCTGAGTTTGGCATCTTGGAGGGAAAATGTTCTACTTAAAGGTCCTCTTTTCTCGTCCACCCACCAGACGGTTATCTGTGGTGGCTTCTGTCTTCCCACACAGGCCTCACTCACCTGGACACCGGCTTCTTCCTGCTGCTTCCTCTACCAGCCAGGGCTCTCTGCCTTGCTCCAAGAAGGAAATCACGTCAGGTTTGTAGATGGCAAGACCTGGAGGTGGGAAAAAAACCACGTCACCAGGCTATGATGTGGGACCCCGGAACTCGGATCCAGGACCTGATCAGTGAGCAGAAGAGGTGGTCGCAGGAGAGCCCAGAGGAAGATGCGACAGTCACCCGAGGATGGGGGCAGATTCAGCAGCAGCCCAGGTAGCTGCTCTTTGACCACTCAACAGGTCCCCGGAAATGGATAAGGAACAGATCTGCCAAGGGTAACGCAGAAACTAGCCGGTCAGGCCGTCTTACCCAGTGAGACCAGGTTGCTATATGTCTCCAGCATCACGTCTCTGTACAAAACCCTCTGAGCGGGAGCCAGCCGTTCCCATTCTTCTCGGGAGAAGACTACGGCCACGTCCCTGAACAGGTCTGAATCCTGAAACAACAGGCAGATGTGTTATTGGCATATTTCAAGGAAATGCTACTTGGAAGGATGAGAGGAGACGGAGGAGGTCTTTGCAGGAATGGGGCGTTCTGGTGAAAAAGAAGGTTGGGGCTGGAGTCCTCCAGTGTGAGCAGGTGACCAGAGAGGGCGGGCATGAGTAAAACAGTGTCGTCGAGATGTTCTTGAGCATTCCTTTTTTCCTACAAACCCAAGCTCTGTACACAGATCTGAGAGGAAAATTAAAATTCAACCAAGTGGGAGTTTCCCCACTTGTGACAAGCAGTGTAGCAGACCACATCGCCTACTCTGTCCTTGGTGTACCACAAATTCTCAACAAGAGACCTGTAATTTCTACTTTTGTACAATAACAACAAAAGAAAACAATTTTTGATAGACTTACCCTCAAATGTTTTATTAAAGAAATGTTTTCTAGCTTGGAAAATAGGATTTTCATATACACTGAGAATTAGCTGAAGACATAGGTTCATCAGGGGCGCCTGGGTGGCTCAGTGGGTTAAAGCCTCTGCCTTCGGCTCAGGTCATGATCTCAGGGTCCTGGGATCGAGCCCCGCATCAGGCTCTCTGCTCAGCAGGGAAACTGCTTCCCTTCCTCTCTCTCTGCCTGACACTCTGCCTACTTGTGATCTCTCTCTGTCAAATAAATAAATAAAATCTTAAAAAAAAAAAAAAAGGGGTCATCATTATGTTAAAACATATCAAAGCATTCTGCTTTTTTTTCCTATAGGAAAAATCGTAAATGAAGATTACTCTTATTAGCTGTACGATTTTCTATCAAGCGACGAAATGACTCAGCCACCCTCTTATTTTGGATGCAGAGTTTGGACCAGACCTCTGAAGGCTCTTCCAAGCTCAGCCTATCAGGATTCTGAAAAACTCATCCGTCTGGTAGGTTACCTCACAATGCCCTCACATCTGCACCCTTCTCGTTCTCAAGCTGAAGAAGCTGCTATAGAATGACCCAAATGCCCTGTCAGACCTCAAACCGGACCTTAAATCTGGCATCTAATCCCCCACAGATACCCAGCTAAGCCTCAATTACACACCCAATCACCAATCCCTCCCAAAGCAGGAGATCGTGCCTCACACTGAAACTGAGACCAAGCAAGACCTATCCCCATGCTTTTCCATGTCATATCCCTCATAAGCATTCATCTCCATTTCATCTAGCCTCGGTTTTTATTTTATCAAGGAAATGTGTTTCTGCTTTATCTAGCCTCCTGGCAGAACATCACACCATCAGAAGATACGGAATGCTACACAGAATGAACCCATGGGCGTTGGTCAGAGTGGAGGGGGCAGTGGGAGAGGAAATTCGCTGCCTGGTCTTTTTAGTCACTAAAATGGGGACCTCTGAGAAGAGGATTCTTGGATGAAACCCAGGTGGGAGGCTTCAAGATAAACAAAGCAAATATTAACATGATTTTAAAACTCACAAGGGACATGACTTTAAGAATTTCATGGGCTGATGGGTCCTCCTCCTGGTTCCTCTCTTGGGAAGGGCAGAATCCTGAGATGGCAGAGCTGGGGGAGGAAAGAGCAAACATGAGAAGCCAAGCTTGCCCTACAGCTCCCAGAATGCCATGGTTACAAGTCCCCACCTTTTTACCCCCTCACTCCCCACAAAAACTAGAGTTGGAACACTGTGGCCCTTACCCAACTCTAGGAAGCATAACTTTAGCTGTCGCAATGAGACAGTGGCCCTTTCTTCCCACTTTCCCTAAATATCCAGGGAATCCCACCTTCTTACTGATGCAGATCTGTGATGGGGATGCTCAGTCCTGGTGCAGTGACTAAGACCACATGGTGTCCCAAGGCCAAGCAAGGCTGTCCTCAGGCCAGGGAGCACAGTCTGCCTAATCCGGCATCAGCCCAGCCCACACTGAAGCCTTCCCGGAAACAGACCCTTTAACTGTGTCATGTCCCCAGTGTAACACCTCCCTGGCTCCTTACCCAACTTCCAAATTCACGAAGTGTGGCTCTCGCCAGCAAGAACGACCAGGATACACGGATTGACAAGCTTGCGAATCTTTATTATTCTCCCCTTACCCGGATGTTTACCCCTATTTATATCCCCTCTCCTACAATCAGCAGACTGTACACGTGAAAGGAAGCATGATCAACGCTTAGCATGATAGAAAGCACACAGTGTCCAAGGGCTTCCTGTTCTGGGCATAGCCAATCATCTTTCAGGTGGTGTGCAGGTCCTCTGCCTGGCCACAGGCGCAAGCGCCATGTTGCGTATTATGTACATAGCTGCCCCCGACAACGAAGAACCTTACAGCCCTACCTAAGGCCTGGTGGACACCACTTTGTGGACCCTGCCTTGAGCCCACAGAGGGAGTGTGGTTGCAATGGGCAGATATGATGGCTCCATTACCATCACATAAATGCGCTCCTGCGCAGAGACGAACAGTGAGCAAAGCTGTGTGCACAAAATTTACTGGAAAACAAAACAAAAATGAGTACATAAAAGTCTACAGGTAGGCAGCTGGCTGAATCACTGTTGGCAGAGCCTCATGATGGAACACAGACAACTGTCGAAAATGATGTGGGGAAACGTTAACAAGTGGTGTCTTTACACAACATGAGAACATTCTGCAAAAGAGGTCAAACGCCCCACCTGTTGGCACATGGGCTTAAAAACAGAACTGGAAAAAAGAATCCAAGTATGAAGAACGAGGTCATTCAAGCACTTGGCAAGCTCCTCACCCAACCAGCAGCGTTCTACAAAGAAACGCAGAGCAGCGCCCGGCACATTACAAATATTTACTTCTAGGAAACACGTAAATGAAGGAACTGATCGCTGCGGAACAGGTAACACACCCTTTTTCTTATTGTGACCACTGCCTGAACATTATCTGTAACAGATTTATCACATCTTATGACACGAGCGGCCCGTGATTTACTCAACCATTTCCCCACCGTCGGACACAACTTGTAAAAGTACGGGATCATCTGAAACGGTCTCAAGTTGAAGCATGGGCTTCTGAACGAGTCGCGCTCAATACTCTGAGGTCTTTGCAACTGTTTGAGAATCTCATGCAACAAGACTTTGTTCCACATTTAAAAAAAGAAAGGAAGGAAGGAAGGAAGGAAGGTAGAAAGAAATG
>NC_081573.1:11016713-11055431 GCF_022355385.1 Mustela nigripes | reverse complement strand
AAGAAAGAAAGAAAGAAAGAAAGAAAGAAAGAAAGAAAGAAAGAAAGAAAGAAAAGGCACGCGTAGGAAAGGCTGTAAATATCCACCAGCATTTCTGGGAGTCGGGGACCCTTCACACCCACATAAGGGGTCCGGACACCGGGACTATGAGCCTGGACGCGGAAAGGGGGCGCTCGGGTAGAGCGCGCGCCGCGGAGGCCGACGGGAAATGTAGTCCAGTGCCCGGAAAGCCGGACACCGACGCTGGGGCGAGACGTTCCGGTTCTTCCCCGCCCCGAGACCCGCCCGGCCGTGGCGCCCGCTCCCGCAGGGACCCCGGTGCGCCTGGCAAGCTCCAAAGCCCCTCACCTGCCGCCTCCCCGGGTTCAGGTGCCACCGTGGCCGCACTCCGCGAAGCCCCGGCTGCGTTTCCTCCTCGGTATCGGCGGGCCCGTCGCCTGGAGCCAGAAGATGGCGCAGGCGCACAAAGCACCGCCGATGCTGCCTCGCGAGTGGGTCGTCGCCGCAGTCTCTTCTGGGAAACGTAGTCTCCAGGCACGAAGGGACAGCCGAGCCTCAAGGCCGGATTTCACGGAGTTTCGAGGTGGGCGGGGCGCGGGCGTGCCCGCGTGTGGCGGCGCCTAGTGCTCGAGGGGGCGCGTTGCAGTCTGGGGTCCCCGAGCCGGTGTGCGCGTCGCCTGCGCGTGTGCCGCGCTCGGCCCTCAGGTGGCGGGACGACGGGCGTCATGTGCGGTTCGGGACCGTCGTTGGCTGTGAGTGGTACCGGCGCTCGCTGGGTACACGCTCGTGGGAGAGGGTCGCAGCGTCTGTGAAATGTCATTTATTCAGTCGTCACTTCCGTGGAGCAGTCGTTTTACCAGAAGTTTCGGAGAAGGGAAAAAGCCCGGGCTTATCTGAGAGCTACTTTTATTTACTTTTTTTCTAAGATTTTATTTATTTATTTGACAGAGATCACAAGTAGGCAGAAAGGCAGGCAGAGAGGGGGGAAGCAGGCTCCCCGCTGAGCAGAGAGCCCGATATGGGGCTTGATCCCAGGACCCCGGGATCATGACCAGAGCGGAAGGCAGCGGCTTTAACCCACGGATCCACCCAAGCGCCCCTGAGCGCTACTTTTTGCTGCTGCCCCTCGGAACAATTTGTTACTTAAACTGTAACCCTTGGATTTTACTAGTCGCCAAACACATTTAGATATGGCCTTAAGAAATACATATACTGGGCGCCTGGGTGGCTCAGTGGGTTAAGCTGCTGCCTTCGGCTCAGGTCATGATCTCAGAGTCCTGGGATCGAGTCCCGCATCGGGCTCTCTGCTCAGCGGAGGGCCTGCTTCCCTCTCTCTCTCTCTCTGCCTGCCTCTCCATCCACTTGTGATGTCTCTCTGTCAAATAAATAAAAAAAAAAAAAAAAAGAAAAGAAAAAGAAAAAAAGAAATACATATACTGACAACAGGTCTTTGGGGAGAAGGACGATGTACGGCTGTGAAGCTGGGCAGCTGGGGATGCCTGGCTTGCTGAGGGCTGAACACCGCCCCTTCACAGAAGCGGGGCAGCCTGAACGCCTGGCCCGCCCAGGGCGGAACACCGCCTGCTTCAGGGAAGCTGAGCACCCGGGAACGCTGGGTCAGCTCAGGGTGGAACGAAAACCGCCTGCTTCCCTTTTTCGTCGTCGCTCCCTTCTTCCCAGAAGTGCCCGTTGTTAGTTAGAGGAGTCCTTTGAATGTGCTTGGTTAACTATAAACCTTACCCTCCTCCTTGCTTGCCTGCCAGACATGTCTAACGTTTGACCTTCATCAATCCTTCTGATGGCTATTGTTTTCTATCCAATAAAAGTGAAACTGTGGAGTTGCTCATGGCAGCAGTCCTTTTCGATTGTTGTCCCCTGATCCCAGTCTTTTGCAGCTGACTTGTTTGTGCCTAATTCTTCTCTCGTCCCCGACTGGAAGCGGCGCTTTTAAACGTTATCGTCTGTTTCCAAGTAAACGTGGTTCGGGAAGGAGAGCGCGGGGTGAGCCAGAATGCTCCAGACACCAATTTTACTGTCGATTTTAGCGATCCCTGCGCCAGTGTGGCCATGAAGGTCCGCAGTCGCCCGCCCGTCCCCGCGCGTCTGCCGGAGCTGTCCAGTCTCCCGCTGGTCCTCTGGCGCCGCGCGGCTCGACTTCGGTGTGAGGAAGCGGGAGAAGCCCCGGGTGTTTGCGCCGCGCGAGCCCCCGTGGTCGCTTGTGGCGGGGCTGCCCACGCGCTGCTGGCCTGGGAGGCGCCTGAGGGACGAGGCCTCTTTCCCGTCCACGCTGTCCCGGAGCCGCCGGAGCCGGGCGCTCCCGCGCCGGAGCTGGCCTTGTTGCTCTTAGGACACGTCCTAACGACATGTCGCTGGCCTGTGAATGACACGACGGGGTGACCGGTGCGTCCTCTGTTCCGAAGCATCTAAGTCGTCGCACACTTCCCGAGGGTCCGCTCCTCCGAGTTAACCTGGAAGCGCAGCTCGAACCCAACAAAAATGCCGGCAGTGTTTTCTCTCTCGGAAGTGCACAAGCGGCGGTAATGTCCGAGCGAAAGTAAGGTGCCGGATGCCAGGAGTCCTCTGCGAGAGAAGCCGGACAGCGGGTGGACCCTGCAAGGGGCTGCCGCGTGCCGGGGGCGCCCGCTGGCGGGTCGAAACACCCTGTCCCCTCCTGGTCTCCGCGCGGCGAGTGGGAGCCCTGCGCCGTGTGGACATCGCATAAGGAAAAAACCTCAGGGGCGCCTGGGGGCTCAAGTCAGTTAAGCCTCTGCCTTCGGCTCAGGTCGTGATCCTGGGGTCCTGGGATCGAGCCTCCAGTCGGACTCCCTGCTCAGGGGGGAGCCTGCTTCTCCCTATGTGTGCGCTCCCTCATCTCTCTCTCTCTCTCTCATATAAAATCTTTTTTTAAAAAAATAAAGTATTAAAAAAATAAAGCATTCTAAAAACGTTGTCTAATTTAGATGAATGGATAAAGAAGGTGTGGTATATGTACAATAACGGAACATTACTGGGCCTTTAAAAAGAATGAAACCTTGGGGCGCCTGGGTGGCCCCGTCGTTAAGCCTCTGTCTTCGGTTTAGGGCATGATCGCAGGGTCCTGGGATCCAGCCCTGCATCGGGCTCCCTGCTCAGCCGGAAGCCTGCTTCTCCTTCTCTCACTCCTCCTGCTTGTGATCCCTCTCTCGCTGTGTCTGTCAAATAAAATCTTTAAAAAAGAAAGAAAGAAAGAAAAAGAAATCTTGCCATTTTCAACCATATGGATGTAACTAGAGGGGATGATGCTAAGTGAAAGACAAATACCATATAATTTTATTCTTAACGTGGCATTTAAGAGACAAAAAGACTCTTCTTTATATAGAGAACAAACTGATGGTTATCTGAGAGGCGGTGGGTCTGGTGATGGGCAAAACAGATTAAGGAGGTTAAGATTACCCTTATCTTGATGAGCACTGAGTAATGTATTGAATTGTGGAATCACTATATCGTACACCTACAACTAATGTAACACTGTGTGTTAAATATACCAAAAAAAAAATTTAAATTTAAAAATTTAAATATAGAAAAAAAATTTAATTTTTAAATTTCTTATAAACATATAATATATTTTTAACCCCAGGAATACAGGTCTGTGAATCGCCAGGTTTACACACTTCACAGCACTCACCACAGCACATACACCCCCAACAATGTCCATAACCCCATCACCCTCTCCCGACCACCCACCCCCTAGAAAAAAAATTTTTTAATGATTATAACTTTCTGGTATTGGCTCTTGAATTGCCAGACAGCAGAAGAAAATAGAAAGTCAGAAATACTACCAAATACAGAGGGAAATTTAGTGTATAATAGTTGGCAATTCACTGGGGTAAAAATGGACTTTTTAATAAATAACCTTGGGGAATAACTAAATAACTAGACCATCATTTAGGAAAAAAAAGTAAAATTTGATTCATACTTCACATCATGCAAAAGAATAAACTCCAAATCGATCAGAGGTTTAAATTCATACAAGTACCAGAAACATACAGAGTTGCCTTCATTTGTAGCCTGGATGTGTGAAAAGACTTTCTAGTGATGATGAAAAATCCAGACTTGAAAGAAAAGACTGCTACCAATGAGAATGTAAAACTAAAAAGTACTTTTGTATGGCAAAGGACACCATAAGCAAAGGCAACAGACAAATGACAGGAGAATATTTACAACCTCGTATATATCAGATAATATACAAAAGACAAAAACCAAAAAACTTCAAGCAACTTCTGAACTAATTTAGAAATTGTTCTCATAATAACATGAGTGTCATGATTTGGAAGCAATTCTGTATGCACTGTAGCATTCGATAAATGTATTGATGGGAGTTGGTGTTTTCCTGTGGCACAAGAGAGATAAATAAGGGGTGATGGAAGGTAAAGAAGTTGTGATGTTGGATTGATATATACTCATGATTAAAAATGTGAGTGTTGGGGCAGTTTGGTGGCTCAGTGGGTTAAGCCTCTGCCTTCAGCTCAGGTCATGATCTCAGGGTCCTGGGATCGAGCCCCACATTGGACTTTCTGCTCAGCAGGGAGCCCACTTCTCCTCTCCCTCTCTCTGCCTGCCTCTCTGCCTACTTGTGATCTCTGTCAAGTAAATAAATAAAATCTTTTTTTTTAAATGTGGGTGTCTATCTCACCCAGGTGATCAAGGTTAACATCACTAGTGATATCATTTTGATAGTGCATACTTTTGATGAGATGTGATTAAAAAGGCATTTAACCTCTGTGGTCTTGCTCTCCAAAACATAAAACCACAGTAGAATTAGAAAACAGCAGACAAATACCAGTTCAGGAACATTCTACATAATATGTGACCAGAACTCCTCAAAACTATAAAGTTCAGTAAAAACAAGGAAAGTCTGAGAAACCCTACAACCAAGAGTAGCCTAAGGGGACATGACTGCTAAAAACAATCTATCCTGAATTAGATCCTGGAACAGAAAAAGGACAGTAGATAAAAACTATGAAAATTACATAGGAATAAAGTATGGACATTAGTTGGTAATGTATCAATTTTGGCTCATTAATTATAACAAAAGTACCATACTACCATAAGATGTTAATAGTAGGGGACAGAGGTACCGGGTGTTTGGGAATTCTGAACTATCTTTGCAGTTTTTCCATAAATCAAAAACTTCTAAAAAAAAGAAAAAGCTTGAACTTCCTCATTAAACTCTTACCATTTCCTTTCAAAAATGTGTTTTGGGGCAACTGGGTGGCTCAGTGGTTTAAAGCCTCTGCCTTTGGCTCAGGTCATGATCCCAGGGTCCTAGGATTGAGCCCCAGCATTGGGTTCTCTGCTTAGCAGGGGGCCTGCTTCCTCCTCTCTGCCTGCCTCTCTGCTTACTTGTGGCCTCTGTTTGTCAAATAAAGTCTTTTTTAAAAATGTGTTTTTATATTTTCTGTTTCTATTTGGTGAATGGGCCTGGAAGCAGTGTTGCCCCAGAGTAATGAACATAAAAACCTAGTGCCCAGACCTTGGTTTCTAAATACCATTCTCCAGTAAAAGAAACCAAAGCTTCTTGGAGACGTGTCTGATTCTAGGACTCGAACAGGGAAAGTACACGATGAATATGGGAATTTTCCTGTGCCAAAAAAAAAAAAAAAAAAAAAAGGGCAACGCTCAAAACCCTGGGAGGATTCCCTGCCTTGAACAATGATAGTGTAATTGCACTAAACCAGCCATCATGCTCTTAAAAAATGAGATAATGTGTAGGAAACAAGTCTTTTCAGATATTGATAAGTAGTGCAAGACTTTGATCCCTGAAAGAACGGACGTAAATGAGATCCTATCATTGCAATGGCTTTCTCTCCGAAGACCTATTACATACCACAGAGTAAACAGGAGGAACCAAGGCAGAGCACCGATTTGCTACGTTGACACAAACCAACAGTTTGGGAAGCCGGAGTGACTAGAATTTCTGGGGCAGAGTGTGGAAGAAGAGTTAGTATTTCCACAAAACAAGAACTCGGAATCTGAGGGTGGGGGAAAGTCTCCCTATGCCCTCTGAGTTGTAGAGGAGCCAGCATGGTGGAACCTTAGAGAAAGCTTTGGAGACGGACATTTGCTTCATGACATCACGAGGCCACAAGCTCTCATGGAACCAGAACCGAACAAAGTCTGAGCTGGCCCCTGGAGGAGAAGGCGGGATGGTTCCTGGAGAAGAAGGTCACTGGCCCATTTCAGGCTTGTGCTAGGCTGACATTTCCAAGAAATGACCACAGGGGATAGAATTAACATCAGGGTCCTTGGTCAGACTTGTAGGGTTGGTGGGTTGGCTGCGCCTCCGAGACTCTGAGCATTAGGCAGAGGGACGACCTCACTGGGAGCAAATACGAGCTGGGACACAAAAGCCGCAACATGCTGCAGGTCCCCAACCAGGGGTGGGTTCAGTAGCCAGCCGGCGTGGCCAGACTGGACTCAGATCGCAGGTAGATGAACTGAGTTGCCTTCTCAGCTAGTCCTGATTTGTGGGGTAAGGACTACATTTCCCATAAGTGACTGTGGCTCCAGGCCCACCATCTCCCTCTTCTGCTGAATGTCCACCTCAGCCTAATCTGGGAACAGAACGGCACCAGAGGATAAGGAGAAAGGGTTTGTATTTTATATATATATATAGAAAAGATTTTATTCATCTGTGAGAGAGAGAGCAGGGGAGGAGGGGGAGGGAGAAGCAGGCTCCATCCCCGGACCCTGAGATCACGACCTGAACCAAAGGCAGATGCTTAGCGACTGAGCCACCCAGGCGCCCCTGGATTTTGTGTATATTTTAATGGTGGAGTGACAGGATTGGCTGGTTTATTGGGTGAAATAGCAGGAGAAACAGGAGAAGTGAAAGATAATGTGAGGAAACTCCGAGCTGAGTAACAGGAAGAACGAATGTGCTTAACTGAGATAGAACACCTGAGAGGGGTGCATCTTTGGAGGTAAGAATGGGTGGTTAGGAATGTGATAGATTGAAATGACTGTGAGACACGCAAGTGGGAATATTGAGTATCATTTTAGGGGCAGTGTCTGGGATAGAATCTTAAATAGAAAATACTCTTATCATGTAGCTAGTTTCTATTATGTACTGAGGCCAACCAATTTTTTTCATTTATTCTACCTTTTATTATGCTCAGAAGTTGTTTTCATACTGTAAACTGTAATTGTTCTTTATTTTTCTGTAGAACGTTATGTGGATATCTAAAAATGCATGTACATTGTTTGCAATTTGTTATGCTGTAAAGTGTGATGAATCAATGTTATCTGTAATATTTGTACTTTTTTTAAAAAAGATTTTATTTATTTGACAGACAGAGATCACAAGTAGGCAGACAGGCAGGCAGAGAGAGAGAGAGAGGAGGAAGCAGGCTCCCCCACAGAGCAGAGAGCCCCACGTGGGACTCGATCCCAGGACCCTGAGATCATGACCTGAGCCGAAGGCAGTGGCTTAACCCACTGAGCCACCCAGGCGCCCCTGTAATATTTGTACTTTGAAGATTTATTAAAGTTTTCCTCACAGTCTATAAAAAATTGTACATACTACATGGCTCTTTTAAAAGAATGAGTAGGGACATGTGCATGGCTCAGTTGGTTGAGCTGGGCATGGAGCCTGCTTAAAATTCTCTCTCTCCCTCTCTCCCTATTTCATGACCTTATTTCAGAAAGCTGTGTGTATGTTGTGTCTTTTTCAAGATTTATTCATTTATTAGAGATAGAGGAGCAGGAGAAGGAGCAGAGGGAAAGGATTTCATGCAGACTCCCGGCTGAACGTAGAGCTTGATGGAAGGTTCAATCTCGTGACCCTGAGATTATGACCTGACCCTGAGATCACAGACGTGCTCAACTGACTGAGCTACCAGGTGCCCCAAACTGTGCGTGTTTTAACCAGACTTATAGAGTTGTGTAACTAAACCACCTGCCATCACTGCCTATTCACACTAGAAACTTGAGTGGCATCCTGAACTCCGCTCTGCCTCATACACCAAACCTGCGGAGTTTACTTTCCATATAGAGGTTTTCTTTCCTGGTGAACAGAATGCATTTCATCAGTGCTATAGACTGAATGTTTATGGCCCTTAAAATTCATGTGTTGAAAGCTAATTCCCATTGTGGTTGTATCAGGAGGAGGGTCTTTGGGAGACTATGAAATCACTAGGCAGAGCCCTCATGAATGGGTTTAGTGCACTTAGAACAGAGGCCCTGGAAATCTCCCTTCTCCTTTCTGCCATGTGAGGGCACAGGGAAAGGCAGCTGTCATGTACCAGAAAAAGGGCCTTTTCTGTATACTGTACCCTATGCATCCCTTCATCTGGAAGTATCTGTATCCTTTACTGTATCTTTTTATAATAAATGGATAAATAGTAAGTAAACTTCTGACTCTGTAAGCCATTCTAACAGATTAATCAAACTTTTGAAGGGGGTCATGAGAACCTCTAATTATAGCTCATTGGTCAGAAGCATTGGTTATAACTGGGACTTGAGCCCTTAATCTGTGCGCTGTGATGCTAAACTCAGGCACACTGGGTCAGAATTGAGCTACATTTTAGGGCACTCAGCTAGTGTTGCGGAACTGCTTGATGTTGGGGGGAGAAAAGCCCTCACATTTCTGGTGTCAGGATACTAAGATGAGTAGTAAAGAAGAAACACAAGAGGAAGAGTGTAGGTTGTCTTTACAATAACTTAACAAAATATGTTTGATGCATTTAAAGCAGTGCTAAGAGGGAGCTTTATAGCACTAAATGCTTACATTAGAAATAAAGAAAGGTCTCAAGTCATTATTTCTAAGTTTCTACATCAAGAAACTGGGAGAGCAAAAATGAACCCAAACCAAGTAGAAAGAAATAAAAGCAAGGTCTTTCGTAGACATAGATAAGCTTTTTCTAAAATTCACATGGAAAATCATGCTCTAAAATAGCTAAAATAATTTTGGCAAAGAACAACAAAGTGGGAGAAATTACCCAACACCAATACTTAACTCCACTGGTGCAAGACAATGTGTAAACAGACATGTAATCAAGACCAGGTAACAGAGACCAAGGGATATAAACGTAGGTCAAGGGAACAGAAGAGAATCCAGAAGTGAGCCCACACAAATATACCCAACTAGTTTTTATTTTCAGTTACTATTTTTCTTTGAGAGAGAGAGGGAGTGCACACAGGTGCAAGCCGGGCAGGGGCAGGGGGAGAGGCAGAGAGAATCCTAAACAGGCTCCATGTCCAGTGCAGAGACCCATGCCGGGCTTGATCCCACAACTGAGGTCATGACTTGAGCTGAAATCAAGAATGGGACGTCTAGGGGTGCCTGGGTGGCTAAGTGGGTTAAATCCTCTGCCTTCGGCTCAGGTCATGATCCCAGGGTTCTGGGATTGAGCCCCACATCCAGCCCCGCATTGGGCTCTCCACTCAGCGGGAAGCCTGCTTCTCTTCCTCTCTCTCTCTTGCCTGCCTCTCTACCTACTTGTGATCTCTGTCTGTTAAATAAATAAAATCTTCCCAAAAAAAAAACTTAAAAAAAAAAAAAAGGAATGGGACGTTTAACTGACTGAGCCACCCAGGCACCCCTCAACTAATATTTAACAATTTTAATAATGTTTAACAATTCTTAGCAATTGTATTGAGATATAATTCACATACCATGCAATCTCTTTGAAGTGTACAATTTAATGTTTTTTTTTTATTATATTCATAGGGTTGTACAACTCACCACAGTCTAACTTAAAAGTATTTTTGTCATTCATCACAAAAAGAAATCTGTATCCATTAGTGGTCATTCTTTGTCTCCTCCCATCAGCTCTAAGCAACCACTAAAATACTTTGTCTTAATGAATTTGCATATTCTAATTATTTCCTATAAGTAGACTCATACAATATGTGGTCCTTTGTGATTGGTTCCTCTCACATAGTGTAGTTTTCAAGGTTCATCCATGTGGCATGTATACTGGCACTACATTGCTTTTATCACTTTTTATGGGTGAGTAGTAACAGGCACTTGGGTGGTTTACACTCTGCCGACTATGAATAATGATGCTATGAACATTTCTGTACTAACTTTTGCATGTATGTAAGTTTTCATTTTTCTTAGGTATGTTCATAGGACTGAAATTGCTGGGATCATAGGGTAACTATGCTTAACTTTATGTGGAACTTCTAGAATGTTTTTCAAAGTAGCTGCATCATATTCCCATCGTTAACACTGAGGGTTAAATTTCTCCCCATCTTTACCAACACTTGTTATTTAACTTTGATTCTAGCCATCCCAGTGGGTGGTAAGTGGTGTGCCATTGTGGTTTTGATTTGTATTTCTCAAGGGCAATGGATGTTGAGTCCCTCTTCATGTGCTGATGGAGCATTTGTGTATCTTCTTTGGAGAAATATCTATTCAAATCCTTTGTCCATTTTTAAATTGTCATTTGTGTTAGTTTTAAGTGTTCTTTTCATATTCTGAGATAGAAGTCCTTGTTAGATACCTGAACTTAATTTTTTCTTTTTTCTCTCTTCCTTCTTTTTTTTTTTTTTAAAAGACATAGAGAAACCAGGAAGGAGGGGCAGAGGAAGAGGGAGAGAGAGACATAATTTTAAGCAGGCTCCATCTCACAACCCTAAGATCATGACCTGAGCTGAAATCAAGAACGGAACATTTAGCCGACTGAGCCACCCCAGGCACCCCTGAGCCGATTTCTGATAAAGGTACAAAAGCAATCTAATGAAGGAAGGTTAGCCTTTCCAACAAATAGTGCTGGAGCCATTACACATCCATAGCCAAAAAAGAAAAAAAAAAAAAAAAGAAGAAGTTTAACCCCCTGCTTCTTAAAAAATTAAAGTAGACCATAGATTTAGACTTGCTCTAGTACTAACCAATGAAAAAATAAATGGATTGCATCTTCATTATGACAACTGAAGGCAAAATAAATGGGTCCTTTTTTAATTTTTTAAAGATTTTATTTATTTATTTGACAGACAGTGAAATCACAAGTAGGCAGAAAGGCAGGCAGAGAGAGAGAGGAGGAAGCAGGCTCCCCGCGGAGCAGAGAGCCTGATGCGGGGCTCGATCCCAGGACCCCAGGATCATGACCTGAGCCGAAGGCAGAGGCTTTAACCCACTGAGCCACCCAGGCGCCCCTAAATGGGTCCTTCTATCTCTGAGGATTCTGTATTTATTTCTACTTCCGAAGATTATGTAGTTTATGACATTAAACTTAGATGCTGGGCAGGCATGTTTGTTGATTATCAATTTGAAATGGGAAAACTGTATTCCTTATATATATCAAAGTAAATTTGATTCACTTAGTGACCACCGCCAAGATTCATAGACGGTTCTGCCAACAAAAGAAACTTAAGAGATAATGGCTGAAAAGAAAAATGTTACCACACGCTTTCAAGCTAAAGATACCCAATCTCTATACACTTGTGAAATGTAGAAATGGCTTGCAAAAACCTGGAAATTGATACGTCTTCACTTACATAAGGTTTGTCTGTGTGGCCTGAAACGACAAGGGGGGGGGGAGATCATCAGAACTTCAAAACTCAAACACAAAACCAACAGCAATTTTCCTTGTGTTCCTTCTAACTTTTTACACAGGAACAGTTTTCCAGTGTCGCCGTCTTAGTGCAACGCAACAGCTCCCGTTCCTCCTTTAAAAAATAGAGGATCCGGGGCGCCTGGGTGGCTCAGTGGGTTAAAGCCGCTGCCTTCCGCTCAGGTCATGATCTCAGGGTCCTTGTGTCAAGCCCCGCATGGGGCTTTCTGTTCAGCAGGGAGCCTGCTTCCCCCTCTCTCTCTCTGCCTACCTCTCGGCCTACTTGTGATCTCTGTCAAATAAATAAAATATTAAAAACCCTACAGGACCCACCAGCACTTTGAGGTATGGCCTCCTCGCCCCACGGTTTTGATGAAGCGGGACCGTGCTCCAACCCGTAGACGTGCAGTTAACCCTCCTTCCGCTCGCGGCCGTGCTGTCTGCGCCCGTCGTTCTGCGACTGTTCACGTTTCAGGGAATCTCCCCACAACGATCTGCGTTTATAAACCTCCTCGCTGGAAACTGTCATCGCACGCGCTCCTCGCCGTCGGTGGCTGCGGCGGAAGCCCTGAGGCGCGGAACCCGACTTCGGCGTGGCTGAGGCCCCAACAGGCGCGCGGCTGGGGCAAAGCAGACCGAACGACGGATCCCCGCCGCTTTCCGTCAGAGCACCTGTCCTTCCGCGTCTGTAGCTCTCCAGCGAATTCCTCCCGCCGCAGGAGGGTGGGGGCTCTTCTCCGCCCCCAGCGCCTGCAACATGCCTGGCACAGAGTCGGTGTTCAATAAGTGAATGGTGAGACAAGAAAGCCAGAAAAGGAACGAAGGGGACGAGACCCCAGCAAGCCGCGCTCCCGCCCACCCGCACACACCCCCTGGGCAGTCCCCTGCTGCGCCACGCCGGACTAACCAGCGCCCCCAGCTCCCTTCTCGCCTCGCAACCAGAGGTCCCGCCCACCGCGCACGCGCACCTCGCCCCCTCCTCCCCGCCGGCGTGCACCCCGGCTTGGGTGTCTTCGGGAACTGGGCTCGCTGCGCCTGCGCACCCGGTCGTTCAGGCCGGGCTGAGCCAGCCCTGTGTCTGGGTTCGGAGGCCCGGGGTTTGGAGAACGCGCAGCACGACTCGGGGTCAGGAGCAGGAACCGCCCGCCGGGCCCCACGGAGGGCAGTCCCAGGATGCCCTGCGCCGCGCCCGGCCCGGACTCCACTTCCCAGTGGCCTCTGCGGCCGGCTCCGCTGCCCGCCCGAGCGCCTCGGCCCCTTTGTGAGCCTGCCCGTCCGGCCGACAGCGAGGCCCCGCCCCGGCCCGCGGGGCGCTGGGCTCCCGGCTGCCGCCGGTGCGGAGGGAGGTGCCGACCCGCGGGGAGGAGGCGGTGAGGACGCCAGGGGCAGGCGTGCGCCCCGGCAGGCCTGCGGGGCTGGAGCGGGCGTACGAGGGGGCCTGGGACCGTGGGAGACCGTGTTGCCGTGTGTGAAAACTTGTCACAGTGTGCGTGCCCCTGTGTGTGACTGTGCGAACGTCTGTGACCATGACAGTGACGGTGAGTGTGCGGCTGTGTGGCCGGCCATGTGAGACGGCGTGAGGCTCTCAGACCTTATGTTGCTGTGACAGTGCGACCCACCAGGCGTGCACTGGTGCCAGGCTGCCGGGAGAGCTGCCCGCCCGAAGACTGTGTGGCTCCGGCGGGGTCGGGGGGCGGGTGCTTGGGGAGGCCAGGGTGCTCGGAGCGGGGAGACTGTGTCGGGCAGGAGAGCCTGACAGGGACTGAGATGAAGGGGAACGCTCGGGTAGGGAAGGAGAGGGGGAGCCCCTACTCCGGGTCTGGAGGGCCGGCGAGCAGTCTCCAGCCTTCTGTGGCACGGTAGGAAGATCTTTCCTTTCCTCTCCTAGACTCTTCATGTATGTTCTTGGACAGCCCACCTACTGTGTGCTGTCCATGAACATGCATGACTCCTGGTACCGAGCGCGAAGCTATGCCCACCACTATGCTAAATGCCTCCTGTGGACCGTCTCAGGGTCCTCCCAGCAACGGATGGGAGGCAGGTACCATTTCACCGAAGAGGAAACTGAGGTTTGGAGCGGTTACTGGGTCATGCAGGTTGCAGAGCTAGTGTGCGGTAGACGGTAGCCGAGGGCAGGTGTTCTGATCCCCAGACTTGGCGGTTCTTAGCATTACGCGGCTTTTGAGTTAATTGCTTCGTTCTCCGAGGTTTAGCGGAAAACAACTCTTGAGGAGGAGTTTCAGTGACTGTTAATGCATAGTCCCCTCCCTCATCTCTTCTTGAGGAAACTGCTCAGAAAGTTGAGAGATTGGCTTCCAGGTGCCGTATGTCACAAATCAGGACTGCAAGCAGTGTTCCGGCTCTTTGGCCCACTGTCGTCCAGACCAAAGGATCCCTCTGATGCCTACTCTGTGTAAAGATGCTTTCTCTAAGGCATTGTTTGTAGCTTTATCTTATTTTGAAATAAGGGTGGTAGCATATTCTCTTTTATGATCATTATCTGGTGGGAAGACTAAAAAGTCAGACCTGGATTCCAATTGGGCTCACTTACTACCAGGGAGCCTTGAATAATTACAGTAATTTCACTGACGGACACTTTCCTGTGTGAAGAGGGGAAATAATACTGACTTGATAGTGCCATTTATGGTTTCTTTCTACCTCTCCAGCCTTATTTTTCCAGGCACTGCCCTTCCAGTGAGGAGCTTGAAGTAGGACGACAGAGGAGCTGTCATAAATTCTTAAGTTCTTAAAGCCATGTCCAAGGTAAGGGAGGATTTCTTCTCCCTGAGGTGCTTTGTTTTTCAGGTTTCATAGAAACGTGCTTTTCTTCTGAAATTTCCCAGCTAACAAAGCCGTATTCATTCAGTGACCTTGTACTCATGTTCTCCCAGTCCAGTAAAACGTGGTCCCCAGTGAGGAGGTCTTTTATCCTCAGCATTTTCATCCTCATTCAAGAAACAGTTGAGCACTCCTGCAGGTTAGGTGTTCTGTTAGAAGCTCTCAGAAGCAAAAATGCACTCCTTGGTGGGATAGGAGAGTCTTCTACGTAAGGAGTTTGACTCACGGAGGTCAGGGTACATTTTGACATGGTCATTAGCTTAGAGCTTTTTCACAGACCTAGGTTTGAGAGGAAGGCAAGACAACACAAGGGCTGTTGGGCTATCTTACTCACGGTGCATGACAAGATCTCTTGCTCAAGGTGATTTTGAAGAGTAGTATGTGTTGGGTTTTGAGTATTAAAGTGTGGGTCAGGGCGCCTGGGTGGCTCAGTGGGTTAAGCCGCTGCCTTCGGCTCAGGTCATGATCTCAGGGTCCTGGGATCAAGTCCCGCATCGGGCTCTCTGCTCAGCAGGGAACCTGCTTCCTCCTCTCTCTCTGCCTGCCTCTCTGCCTACTTGTATTCTCTCTCTGTCAAATAAATAAATAAAATCTTAAAAAAAAAAAAAATAAAGTGTGGGTCATGTAGGGCACTCCATCAGCTCTGAAGAATAAGGTTCTATGGGAGTGGTAAGGTCCTGCTACAGGCCATTCTGAGTTATTAGTGGACATTCTGGGTCATCCAGTTAAGATTAGTGGAATTATTTATGGAAAAATAGGACTTTCTTTTGAAAAAATGAGAATAGGAGAGAGTATTTGAATCTACATTTTAAAATGACTGCATACATCTATAATGAAACAATAAATAGTATGGAATGGGAGCCAGAAGAAATAAATGAGAAGATCAATATCTAATGTCTAGAAATAAACACAAGTATAAATAAGAATGGAAAATATTTATTCATTCACTAAATATAGAGTTATTAAAGACTTACTGCTATATACTACATGCTGGAAATAAACACTGTCTTGGTTTTCATGGAGTTTAATGTCTACTAGTTTGTTTATTATATGATAATGTAAGTGACATTATTTTATTCTTTTTTTTCTTAAGTTTTAATTTGTCAGAGAGGGAGAGCACAAGCAGGGGGAGCAGCAGGCAGAGGGAGAAGCAGGCTCCCCACCAAGCAAGGATCCTGATGTGGGCCTCATCCCAGGACCCTGGGATCATGACCTGAGCCAAAGACAGACGCCTAACTGACTAAGCCACCCAAGTGTCCCTGTGATATTATTTTTAATCAGTGGAGACTGAATGGATTATTCATTTAGAAAAAAGATTTCTACCTCTCACTTTGAGGTTAAATACATTCTATAGGTTAAATGTAAAAAGTAGGGGCACCTGGGTGGCTCATGGGTTAAAGCCTCTGCCTTCGGCTCAGGTCATGATCTCAGAGTCCTGGGATCGAGCCCCACATCGGGCTCTCTGCTCAGCGGGGAGCCTGCTTCCTCCTCTCTCTCTGCCTGCCTCTCTGCCTATTTGTAATCTCTGTCTGTCAAATAAATAAATAAAATCTTTTTCTTTTTAAATGTAAAAAGTAAAGCCATATGAACTGCTAGATGAAAATATAGAGAATGACTATAAGAGGAAGATGAACCAGAAGCAGAAATCCACTACAGCAACACTGTCCAGCAGCACTTCCTATGGTAAGGGATGTGTGGGCAGCTCAGTCAGTTAAGTGTCCGCCTTCAGCTCAGATCATGATTCCAGGGTCCTAGGGTCAAGCCCCGCATTGAGTCCTTGCTTGAGGGGAACCTGCTTCTCCCTCTCCTCCCAGCTCAGTGCTGTCTCTCTAATAAATAAATAAAATCTTTAAAAAGGGAGAAAAAAAATACCTTCCTGCGATGACTGATCACAGAAATGTTCTATATCTGCACTGTCCCATACGGTAGCCACTAGCTACCTGTGGCTATGGAACACTTCAATATACCAGTGTGACTGAGGAACTCAATCTTTAACATTAATTTTTTTTCAATGAATTTTTATTTTAGAATACTTTTAAATTCCATAAAAATAGTGAATACTAGAGAATATATACCACACTCAATTTCCCTTATTTCTTTAACGTTAATTGATTTAAATTTAAATAGCCACATGTGACTAGTAGCTGTGTATTGGGCAGCATACATCTAGGCTAATAAAATAACAGAGCCAGGTGAATGTAAAATAATATATTCCAGGGGCACCTGGGTGCCTTAGTCGTTAAGCATCTGCCTTCGGCTTAAGTCATGATCCCAGGGTCCTGGGATGGAGGCCCGCATCAGGCTTTCTGCTCAGCGGGAAGCCTGCTTCTCCCTCTCCCACTCCCCCTGCTTGTATTCCCTCTCTCGCTGTGTCTCTATCAAATAAATAAATAAAATTTTGAAAAAAAAATATATGCCAAGTTTTGGGTGATCTTGTCCAAGTCATTCATTTTACAGATGTGGAAAGACAGGCCAAGGGAGGAAAACGACACACCTACGTCACTAGTGATTGTATCAGATGTAGGCAGTTGTAACATATGTTGAAAGTCAGCGTAAATAGAGGCTGATGAGTGATGATTTGAAGAGTGTGTAGAAAATAACGGAGAACTGGGGAACAGTGATGGGGTATATAATTTCCCTTTGCCTGGAACTGTCACTGGCTTCCCAGTGTTCTCTCTACAGTCTACAAGGCCCTGCGTGATCCCCCTCTTGGCTACCCCAGACCTCGTGTTCTCCAGGTCTTCACCTTCCTGTGCTCCAGGCACACTGGTCAGCTTGCTGTTCCGCACACAAGCTCTTGCCTGTCTCTGGACCTTTGCATCTGCTCCTCCCTCTTTTGTAATTCTTTTCCCTTACATCTGGACATGGTTTATTCTCACCTTTAGATTGTTTTTTAAACATTACGCTTCATTGAGGTTTACCTTGACCATCTACCTCATCTAAAACAAACATGCTTCACTCTCAGTCACCCTGGTTTTTTGTCACAGTGTCACTACCTGACATTGTATGACCTGATGTTTAATGATTTTCTCCTCTGTTAGAATCTTAACTCCACAAGAAGAACTGCATTTTGTTTACCTTTGCATTCCCAGTGCTTGGAACACTGTAGGTAGTAGGCATTCAGGAAATATTCATCAAACTAATACATAAATGAACAAGACTGTGAGTTCCTCATCTGTGAGTATGATCAGAGAGGTAAGAGCCAGCTAATTCTTTTTTCCTGATGCAAAATTGGTAATGGAAAAAGCAGAAAGCAGAGGGTATGACCTGTAGAACAGACAGAGCCCATCAGCCCAAATGCTGTTTCTGGGACCCCGCCCCAGACCTTATGAATCAGGCTCTGATGATGAGGCCCAGGAAACTGCATTTTTATTAAGTCCAAGGATCCTTGCCTCACACAGTTTTTGAAAGCCTCTCATTTCTAAAGATTATATTTAAAGGGTGCCTCTATAAACACTTTCTTGGTTGTCAGCTGTGTGCCTCTCAGCTCTGTGCCAGCCATGATTCTCTGTACTCACAGGAAGGCACTTGAGTGATTCCATGTGCCTCCCCAAATCCCATGTCTTCATCAAAACATTGATTTATAAAAAAATCCAGTCTGAGAATCTTTGTCTTT
Organism: Mustela nigripes; assembly: GCF_022355385.1. Lineage (NCBI taxonomy): Eukaryota > Metazoa > Chordata > Mammalia > Carnivora > Mustelidae > Mustela > Mustela nigripes. The sequence continues at coordinate 11,037,440 of NC_081573.1, read as the reverse complement.
TAATGAGTGTTTAGTACATTTTCATTTAATGTAATTACTGACATATTTAAGCCCATCATATTGCCGTTTGTTTTCTACTTACTCCATCTCTTCTTTGTTCCTTTATTTCTCCTTGTTTGCCTTCTTTTGGATAAATCAAGTACTTTCTCCTTATCTTATTAATTATACATTATTATTCTTTAAGTGGCCACTATAGGATATTTACCCATTTCTTTTTCTTTTTAAGATTTTATTTATTTATTTGACAGACTGAGATTACAAGTAGGCAGAGAGGCAGTCAGAGAGAGGAGGAAGCAGGTTCCCTACTGAGCAGAGAGCCGGATGTGGGGCTCGATCCCCAGACCCTGGAATCATGACCTGAGCCAAGGCAGAGGCTTTAACCCACTGAGCCACCCAGGTGCCCCTACCCATTTCTAATTATGTAATTATGTTTTTTTTCTTTCTTCCTTCTGTAATCCTCCTATAATTAGTATCCTTACTACTTTCCTGGACAAAAAATGACCTCAATAGTGGTTTAACTCCAACTTATCATTAGTAGTAGATATTATATTTATAGTTATTCCTTTGAGGCTCTTGATTTTTTCTTGATTTTCATTTCCGTTTCCTTCTACTTGAAGAACAATTAGTATTTCTTTGCAGGTCAACACTTTAGTCCCAGACTGAATTATCTTTTCATTAGCTCCTAGTCTTGCTAGATCAAAAAGTGTAATTTAAAATTTTTTCTGAGGTCGAGTAAGTTTGGGAAATCCTAGTCTCAGTGGAGAGAATACCTCCTTGGATTTATTTTAAGGAAACAGAGACTTTTGTTGAATCTTTAATTCATACAGTAGTATTATATGAGAACTGCACTGTAACATTTAAAAATAGTGTGCATCACTGTTCTCACATCATAGTGAAAAATTCGGATTCATGTAAATGAAAATAAACAGGGAGTTAGTAAAGATAATGGCATATTTATACCACGTAATGTTATCTACTTAACAAAAGTGATGTTATAATGAACACGGATAATCATCGACATGTCCGTATAAGGAATTATTTGAACAAATATATACTAGCTGTAAATTTTTATTGTTTCTAGGAAGAAGGGTGACATTGTGGGTAGATGTGGGGATGGAGGACTTGCAATTTATAAAAAGGAAAAATCATTGAGGGTAGAAATACTGGACATTATTTGTTAAGTTTCCTTAATGATTATAAATTGTATGAAATTCCTGTTTTATCAAATAAAAATAAATACTAAAACATTTTAAAGATATTCAAGTCCCATTGAATGGCTAAGAGGAAAAGGTCAAGCAGACAGTTGAAACCTGGAATCCATTAGTTTGTGTGTGAAGCTAAACAAGGTTTTTTAAGGACTTTAGCTAGCAAAAGCTGCCTCGTCTCTGTTTACTGAGGAAATGTGTGTAGAACATTTTTGTTTGCACAAAATATTAGTTTATACTTAAGTGTTTGAGTTTTAATGGAATTGATGACTGACAGTAGCTAGCCTTGTCTAGGACAAGTTTCATCTTTTAAGACTCAGTTCATGTTCCCTTCCTTCCTTGAAGCTTTTACTCACTTCCCGTATTTCCCAGTGTTAAGAAGTGTTTTAGAGATGGAGGCTTGTGAGATCAAGCTGATGCAAGTAACTGATGTTTCTTGGAGGCAAACTTCAGCTTCCCTTATAGTCTCCTTAAACATTTTTGTCCATTAATGGGTACTAGCAATTCACATATGAACTCATTTTCTCCATTAAAAATGTTTCTGCATAAAATCATTGATGTGCTTAAATGCATTGTCAATTGGACCATTACTCTGCAGAGTCACACTTAATAGGAATGATGTTCATATTCAATAACCACTGAGGCAAGGGCACACACCAGAACTTACCCCAGCTGGGAAACTGGAGGCTGCTGCTGTGCTGGGCGTTCCCCTTTAAGTTGCTGGGTTGTGGGGAGATCTGTGATGGTCACTAGCAGGGCTCAGTGCAGTAGCTGTTTACCAACCAGTGGCACTGTTTCAGGATTTAACAAGTCAGTTCAGCCCTTCAGATGTGTACCATTAATTGCATCTGTGTATCAGCCCAGATAAGGAGCACACACTGCTCTGTGACATGCCACACCACAGCCGCATAAAGCAAACCATATGAGGGGCGCCTGGGTGGCTCAGTGGTTTGGGCTGCTGTCTTCGGCTCGGGTCATGATCTCAGGGTCCTGGGATCGAGCCCCGCATCGGGCTCTCTGCTCCGCAGGGAGCCTGCTTCCCTCTCTCTCTCTGCCTGCCTCTCTGCCTACTTGTGATCTCTGTCAAATAAATAAATAAAATCTTTAAAAAAAAAAAAAAAAGCAAACCGTATGAAAGCCCTAGGAAGTCTGCAGCAGATGTGCCTCATGCGGAAGAACACCCGTTTTGAAGTTTTAGGAAGCAGACAAGGTCTTCTTCCAGGTTATAAAGATCCTTTAGTCAACGGAGTATTACTTGAGAACTGTACTTTAACATTTTAAAAACACATATGAGACCTGCACAACTGGGTATGTTCCTCTAGTGAGAGCTGTGAGGATTTTTTGTTGTACTTCATGATCACATCTGAAATGTTCACTAATAGTGCTTAAAATTACTATTATTTTATCTTTGTTACAGCTACCAACTGTCTTTGAAACTCAGTGGGGTTAGCAAGAGCTGGTGGATAATCTTATTGCCCTTGTCGTTCTCTTACGGCGTATATTCATTTAAGTTATATTTTTGCAAAATCACTGTAGAACTTGCTTAAATTTTTATTACCTGTATGTTTAGTTTTAGGAAATCAGTATTACAAGCATCAAATATATTTATGTATGTACTGATCCAGCTGGAACATTAGCCATTCCATTGAAGAGCTCGGGAAATGTAGGTTTAGACCACCTACAAATTACAGGGTGAAACTCATGTTCCCGCCTACTCCTTAAAGCCTTTCTTCACTGCTCTAGTCTATCCTGATTTTCCATATTGAGAAATGCATTAGCATTTAGTATGAATAAGTTATTTTGCTCATTTGCTCTTTTCCCCATCAATAGAGAGAGGCTATGTTAGAAATAGTATACTTTCCATGAGAAAATATTAAAACCAAGCACAGAGAATTTTAGAAATTGCTTGACATGTGTTGTAGAGAACCTAAAATATTGCCAGAAAGTTTTGCTATATGCAATATTTCTTTCCAAAAGTACAAATTAACTCTTCAAACTATGCCAATCTGAGGTGAAAAGGCTAGTTGAGCATAAAAGAATATATTCATGTCATTTCAGGTTTTGGTGACATTTGGGGATGTGGCTGTAGATTTCTCTCAAGAGGAGTGGAAATGGCTGAACCCTGCTCAGAGGAATTTGTACAGAAAGGTGATGTTGGAGAACTATAGGAGCCTGGTATCACTGGGTAAGGAGCTTCCCCAGAATTCAGAATCCACACATAGGGCTTCTTTCCAATGTTTGGGAAGCCTCCGATTTACTTCACTAAGTTTCCCTTTCTTGTGCTTCCCAAAATAGGCTGAGTTTGTAGAACTGGCAGCTTCACGGGACTGTTGTTACAACATCACTTTCCCCTTTCTTCAGAATACTTCACCTCGCCCTCTGCTTCCTTCTATAATGTGACTTATGGGCCCAGCTAATTCCCCCTTTATTTCTTGTAAGCAGGAGTTTCAGTTTCTAAGCCAGATGTGATCTCATTATTGGAACAAGGAAAAGAACCCTGGATGGTGAAGAAGGAGGGGACAAGAGGCACATGCCCTGGTGAGTGGGAAAGAACTAGAAAGGTAGAAGAGGCCATTGTGAGGAAAAGCTCAGCTGTTCTGAGAGGTTCCAGCTTATCATTGATGTTTCCTGGGTAATTTTTCTTAAAGGTGTAAGGCCTGGGAGGAAGCACTGAGGTGCCATTAGCATGATCTCCCTAACTTATTCTCCTTGTATATATTCTCTCACAAATTATGTTCTTCTCTGATAACCTTTTCCTATTCTCTGGGTCCAAAATGTCAGTGTCTGCTTGTTATTGCTTTTTAGTTTTGCATAAGTTGCTCCATCGTACTTTAAAAAATCTAGACATGCTATGTCTATTTTTTCATTTTCAGTCACTCATTCCTTTTAGAATGGTTTGATTCATCTATTCATTCACTTACTCTTTTACCAAGATTCATTTAGTGTTTACTTTGAGAAAATTATTCTGCTAAATTCTCAAGATTATTTAGAGGCTTATTAACCATCACAGAAAGAATTTCCAGTTATATTTTCAAGTCTGGGTAACTGGAAAGTGAGATGGTTTAATAGAAAAAAGAATATACTGGTAGGGGGGAAAGATGATAATTTGACTTAGGACATGAGACTTATTTTTACAAGATGGAGAAACTTCTGAGTGAAGAAACACAGCATGCCACTAGATGGGGACAGGCTCAGAAAAAAGTGATTTAGAGATGCCACTATGAATGGATGAGATCACTTAGTTTTACAGTTTGAGATAAAACCTGGCATGAGGGCTTTTTTGGGAAAGTGGATCTTTGACAACTTTCTGAATGTTCTCTCTGGTAGTCTCTTTACAGTTTCTGTGTTGGATGAAATTTTACAAATTTTTACTTTTCCAAATAACTATCTCTTAATTTATGTTATCAAATGTATTTCCATGAATCTGAAGAATATAATCTTATAATTCTTTTTTTATAGCTATAGTTTTCAACTTTATTTTGTATAGCTGTTCTTTTTAAAAAAATTATTAAGTAAGCTAGACATTAATTTTATTTTTAAAATCCAGCTTTATGGATTTATTAGTGTTACCATTATTCACTTTTCCAATTCTTTATTTTCTGCTTTCCCTAATGCAATTATTCTCATTTTCTAAGGTTTATTTTTTTTCTCCATTTTGCTGAAACAAATGCGTAATCTATTTGTTTACTTGTCTTATTCACTAATTAGGGGCTATGAATTTTCCTCTGAAATATAGCTTCAGCTGTCCTCCAGATACTCTAATACTCACTATTTTTGTTATTGCTGTTTCCTAGATAACCTACTTTTTAAAAAATTCTCTTTTACACGAGAGTTGTTTAAAAGTAAGTTTTCTGGGGGCACCTGGATGGTGCAGTCAGTTAAACATCCATCTCTTGATTTTGGGTCATGATCTCAGAGTCATGGGATTGAGCCCTGCGTGGGGCTCTCTGCTGAATGGGAAGTCTGAGTGTCTCTCTCTCCCTCTACCCTTCCCCCCTCATATTCACATGCTCTCTCTCTCCTTCTGTGGAATGAATAAATAAATCTTTAAAAAAAAGAAATTTTTCTGGTTTTAATGTATTTTGATCAAATAGGACTAGTATTAATTCTTTGACACTTAAGGATTTTGTATGGCATAATATATAGTTGGTGTCTATAAAATGTTCCATAGGTTCCAAGGTTAAGTTCTATTTTCAGTGTTAAGAGACTATTACATGAGTTTTATTATTTCTATGTTATTGAAGTCTATCTTTACTTACCTTTCTTGTTTCCATCTGTATTTTTCTTAATAACTTTATTAAGGAATTATTACATGTAGTAAATTGCATCCATATACTCCTACAATGTGACGAATTCTGACTGTTGTATATACCCATGAAACCATTACCACAGTCAAGAAATACAGTATTTCCATCACCCCAAAAAGACCGCCTATGCCACCTTGCAGTCCATTTTTGTCCTCCTGGCTTCAAACACTAATCTGATCTTTGTCATTTTAGACTAGTTTCCATCTGAACTAAATGGATTCATATAATATATATTGTTGTGTCTGGTTTATTTTACTCATAATTTTGAAAATCACCCATATTTTTGCATGTATGACTACTTTATGCATTTTATTGCTGAGTAGTATTCTACTGTGTAGACATCCCATGTTTTGTGTTTCCTTTCATCTGTTCATGGGAAGTTGGGTTGTTTCAGGTTTGGGCTATTATAAATAAAGTTGCTGTGAAGCTGTCATTTACAGGACTTTGTGTGCATGTATGTTGTCATTTCTCTTGGGTAAATATCTGAACATGCAAAGAGTTAAACAAAAGGAATAGGTTTAACTTTCTAAGAAGCTGCCAGTTTTCCAAAGTGTACCATTTTCATCCCCAACAGCAATGTATGAGACTTCCATTTCCTCTGTATCTACACACCTTTGTATTTTCAGTTTTTACTTTTACTCATTCTGATGGTTGTGTTGTGGTATCTCATTGTGGTTTTTATATGCAATTCTCTGATGACATAATGTTGAATGTCTTTTCATGTGCTTATTGGCCATTCATATCTTTTGTTAAGTGTTCAAGTCTTTTGCCCATGTTTTAAGAAAATTTATTTATTTGACAGTGATCACAAGTAGGCAGAGAGCAGACGGGGGGTGCGAGGAAGCAGGATCCCTGCCAAGCATAGAGCCCGATGCAGGGCTTGATCCCAGGACCCTGAGATCACGACCAGAGCCAAAGTCAGAGGCTTAATCCACTAAGCCACCCAGGTGCCCTTGCCCATGTTTTATTGTTTTGTTTTTCTCATGAGCAAATTGTTAAGAGTTCTTTATGTAATTTTTAAAAAAGATTTTATTTATTTATTTGACAGACATCACAACTAGAGATCACAAGACAGAGAGGCAGGCAGAGAGAGAGGGGAAAGCAGGCTCCCCACTGAGCAGAAAGCCTGATGCGGGGCTTGATCCCAGCACCTGGGATCATGACCTGAGCTGAAGGCAGAGGCTTAACCAACTGAGCCACCCAGGCGACCTATAAATAGAATTCTTAAGAATTCCATTTTTCACTTGCTTGTTGCTAGTATGCAAAAATGTATATTTTATATTAACCTTATATCTTATGATCTTGATAGATTTATGTCTATAGTTTATTTCTTCCTTTCTAATCTTACAGGTTTTTTTTTCCTTGACTTACTGCAGTAGCAAGGACATCTTCTACAATGTTGAAAAGAATTATTAGGAGTAGATATACTTGGATTATTCTCAATCTTAAGGGAAAATGCATTCAGTCCTTCACCATCAAGTTGATGTTTCATAGATGCCCTTATCAGCTTTGTTTTGTTTTGTTTTTGCCCTTTATCAATTTGACAAAGTTTTCTATTCCTGGTTTTGCTAAGAAGTTTTATAATAAACAGATGTTGAATTTAGCCAAATACTCTTTCTACATCTATTGAAATAATCATATGATTTTCCAACTTTAATCCGTTAATGTGGTGAATTACACTGGCTTTCACATATTAAACCAATCTTGCATTCCTGGGATAAGCTCTTCTTAGTAATTATACTTTCATATTTTCCTGGATTTGATTTGCAGTAATTTTACTAAAGGTTTTACATTTATGTTCATGTATTACATTGTTTTATAAACCATTAATAGTAACTTTGGTTTTATTACAAATGTGAGAAACCACTGGAAAGTCTTGAGCAGAATACATGATTTGATTGGGGAAAGAAGGTGGAAAGTTAAGCCCTGTGGCAGGTTCATAAAATCAAGCAGTTTGATACAAAATTACTTTTTGTAAGTAGGCTCCACACTCTAGAGTCCAATGTGGGGCTTGAACTCACAACCCTGAGATCAAGAACTGAGCTGAGATCAAGAGTTGGACACTTAACTGACTAAGCCACCCAGGTACCCTATATAAAATTACTCTCATGTGAAGGCATTTTAGCTTGGGGTCAAAACTGAAAATTTACATTTCATGGGCACCTGGGTGGCTCATTTGGTTACACATCTGCCTTTGGCTCAGGTCCTGATCCTGGAGTCCTAGGATGGAATCCTGCATTGAGGTCCCCACTCCGTGGGGAGTCTGCTTCTTCCTCTCCCTTTGTCCTTCCCCCAACTTGTGCTGACTAGCTCTCTCAAATAAATAAAATATTTAAAATTTACATTTTGTTGAAATATATCACATAGAAAATGCCTGACAAGAAGACTTTTTTAAAAAAGGATTTTATTGGGGCGCCTGGGTGGCTCAGTGGATTAAGTCGCTGCCTTCGGCTCAGGTCATGATCTCAGTGTCCTGGGATCGAGCCCTGCATTGGGCTCTTTGCTCAGCGGGAGCCTGCTTCTCTCTCTCTCTCTCTCTCTGCCTGACTCTCCACCGACTTGTGATCTCTCTCTCTGTCAACTAAATAAATAAAATCTTTAAAAAAAAAAAAGATTTTATTTATTTATTTGACAGACAGAGATGACAAGCAGGCATAGAGGCAGGCAGAGAGAGAGGAGGAAACAGGCTCCACGCTGAGCAGAGAGCCTGATGCGGAACTCAATCCCAGGACCCTGGGATCATGACCTGAGCCGAAGGCAGAGGCTTAATCCACTGAGCCACGCAGGCGCCCAAGAAGACTTTTTTTAAAAAGTAGGCTGCACACCCAATTTGGGGCTTGAACTAATGACTCCAAGAGAAAGAGTCACATGCTCCACTGACTGAGCCAGCCATATGCCCCCAAAAAAGACATTTTCTAAGCTACAGAAGTTCAGCCATAGTTGGCATGTACAACCTAAAGCAAATAGTACCTGGTGTATCTCTGGGTTTGGGGATCTTATGGAAATTTTTTTTTCAGCCACACTGACCTTATGAAATTGACTTTTTAAAGATAATGAACTTAGCTTGAAAGAAGTATAACCTGAGGCAAGGAAGGAAGGGTATTTGGAGACTGTAATATTAAACTAGATAAAAAATTATTGGGATTTTAAATAGCTTCTTCAGTTTCTAATTTATATCTGAATTCTTAGTTTTTCATTCTTTATAATCTCATACGTTTTATTTTATTTTAAGGATTCTTATTATTTATTTGACAGAGAGAGACACAGTGAGAGAGGAAACACAAGCAGGGGGAGTGGGAGAGGGAGAAGCAGACTCCCCACAGAGTAGGGAGCCTGATGCAGGGCTCAAACCCAGGACCCTGGGATCACGACCTGAGCCAAAGGCAGACGCTCAACAACTGAGCCACACAGGTGCCCTAATCTCATACTTTTTAGACTGCATCTTAACAGCTGTTAAATCCCCAAACTTCTTATGTATTTTATTCACCGATTTTTCTTTTAGAAGTTCTTCTCTTCTGATGAACAAATACAAAAGACGTTTGTTTTTTTGATATCTTTTAGATTGGGAGTATACATTTGAAAACAATGAGTTTTCATCAAAGCAAGTTATTTATGAAGAAACGTCCAAACTAGTGAAAATGGGAAGAAGCCATCTTAGTTACAGCCTTGACTGCCCCAGTTTGAGAGAAGACTGTAAAAGTGAGGACTGGCTTAAGAACCAGTCAGGAAGTCAGGAAGTACATTCCAGACAACTGATCATCACTCATAAAGGAATCCTTACTGAAGATCCAAGTAATGAATATACTAAATCTTGGCAAACTTTCCATCAGGATGCAATATTTGATATACAAAAGACTTTTCCCACCAAAGAAAGAGTACATAAGCATGAACCACAAAAGAGAAGTTACCGGAAAAAATCTGTTGAAATGAAACATAAGAAAGTCTATATGCAGAAGAAACTTTTGAAATGTAATGAATGTGAGAAAGTTTTCAACCAGAGCTCATCCCTTACTCTTCATCAGAGAATTCATACTGGAGAGAAACCCTATGCATGTGTTGAATGTGGGAAAACCTTCAGCCAGAGTGCAAACCTCGCTCAACATAAGAGAATACATACTGGTGAGAAACCCTATGAATGTAAAGAATGTAGGAAAGCCTTCAGCCAGAATGCACACCTTGCTCAACATCAGAGAGTTCATACTGGAGAGAGACCTTATCAGTGTAAAGACTGTAAAAAAGCCTTCAGTCAAATTGCACACCTGGCTCAACATCAGAGAGTTCATACTGGAGAGAGACCTTTTGAATGTATTGAATGTGGAAAAGCCTTCAGTAACAGTTCATTTCTTGCTCAGCATCAGAGAATCCATACAGGAGAGAAACCCTATGTATGTAATGTGTGTGGGAAAGCCTTTAGCCATCGTGGATACCTAATTGTACATCAGAGAATTCATACTGGAGAGAGACCGTATGAATGTAAGGAATGTAGAAAAGCTTTCAGCCAATATGCACACCTTGCTCAACATCAGAGAGTTCATACTGGAGAAAAACCTTACGAATGTAAAGTATGCAGGAAAGCCTTCAGCCAGATTGCATACCTTGATCAACATCAGAGGGTTCACACTGGAGAGAAACCCTATGAGTGTGCTGAATGTGGGAAGGCCTTTAGCAATAGTTCATCACTTGCACAACATCAGAGAAGTCATACTGGAGAAAAACCTTATATGTGCAAGGAATGTAGGAAAACATTTAGCCAGAATGCAGGCCTTGCTCAACATAAGCGAATTCATACTGGAGAGAAACCTTATGAATGTAACATTTGTGGGAAGGCCTTTAGCTATAGTGGATCTCTTACTCTACATCAAAGAATTCATACAGGAGAGAGACCCTATGAATGTAAGGATTGCAGAAAATCTTTCAGGCAGCGTGCCCATCTTGCCCAGCATGAGAGAATTCATACTATGGAGTCATTCTTGACTCCTTCCACTCCCTCACCCGCCATGTCCAATCAGTTGCCGAGACCTGTTGGTTTTATCTCCTAAATATGCCTTGAATCTGACTCCTTTAATCCATTTCCATTCCATCATCTTTGTCCATTACACAGTAATCTACTTCATATGCACTATGGAAATAGCTTCTGATGGGTCTCCCTGTATTTACCATTTCCTTTGTCAGTTGCCTCCACTGTGGTCAAACTTGTATTTTAAAGGTTCATATAGCTTCCTCATCGATACCCTTCACTGGTACCCCATAGTTCTTAGGTAAAAGCACACAGTCCTCAGAACAGCCTAAAAGACCCTCCTGCCCCAAATACCTTGTCCCAGTATACCTTCCAGTGAACCAATTTCATGTCAAAATCCATCTCATTCTTTGGCTATTTATCCAGAATTAAGAACTCATATTCCAGCATCAAACCAATCTAGGTTCTGATCCCTGCTCATCCATTTTCTAAACCTCTAGTTTCAGAGAAACACTTTGTTCTTTGTAAGGTTCAGTCTTCTTATTTATATTACGGAAATAATAGTACTACCTCAAAAGCTGACGGGAGGATTAAATGAGAGAATGCATGTAAATTGCTCAGAGTGCCTAGTATAATCATTTAATAAATGTTACCATAAAATAAAAAGATGCTGTGGTATACAAAGAGGACCTGATCATCTCAGAAAGGTTCATCTGAGAAACAAAATCAGCAGCAGTTCAAGACTGAAGAGATTATAAAGAACTGGGATTAGGAACAGTTCTGAAGGTGGGTGATAAAAGTATCTAACACAGTAGCACTGATGTTAAAGTCCATAATGATATAGAATAAGGCATGACTTTGTTGGTAAGAAGAACTAACTTCATTAGATACTCAACAGTTCTAAGAAGCCAGATTTTAAAAATCAGAAGTAATAAGTAGAATTTACTGAGATATATTCATCATTTGCAGTAAGACAAAGGCAAAATAGATATTTTTTTAAAAGACAGAAAAATCAATAACCAAAGAATAGAAAATAAAATATAAATTTGATGCCCTCTCCTAATTCTAGGTGGTTGAACTATATTAAATCCATGTTGTTTAAAACTGAAAATATTGTTAAGGTAGTTTTAAACTATAATTCCTAAAACTAGAGGAGAAGAAAATTACAGACCAATACTCATAAACTGGTGGCCCACAAACATGTTTGACTTGGTACTCATCAAGTTTAAGATGAATTAAAAAAAAAAAGAATACAAATAACTTTATTTGGGCATGTGTTTTCCAGTTCCACAGTTCAAACCATTCCTCCTTCCTGTACATGGGACTTATTTTACATTTTGTATTACTTCCTGACTCCTGGAGGCTTTGAATATACAATCACCTTAGTAACTAATTCACATATGAATATAGGTACAAAGAAACTGATGAAATGGAGGGTGAAAATGAAGACTTGAATAGACACTTTATCCTGCAGGGGAAGACTATTCTCAAGATGTTAGAAGGCCCCAAATTAATCTACAGATTCTTTGTACCTATCAAAATCCTAAGAATTTTTTAAGGTCTGAAACATTGTGTGCATGTGAACATACACACCTATACATTCATACAAACATATATATAAATAAAAGTAATTTGTCAATGGCTTAACAGTATTGTTAAAACTGATTCTGCTCTGTACAAAACCAGTTTCTTCAATCTTTTATCCAAATGTGTATGAGTTATTAGAGGACACAGTAACATAATTCATAATCATAATTCCTAAACAAGATATGAGATCCAGAAGCAACACACATAAGATTCTAGGTTTGACTATGTAAGAACTTTATTAGGCTTTTATATAGTCAAGAGTATAAACACAGAGTTTTTAAATATCAGTATTAGAAGTAATTATTACAACATACATGAAATCTATATCCTTAAGATAAAAGTGCTCCTACAAATCACTTAGAAAATGACACTACTATTCCCATGGCAAAGGATATAAAGAAGTAACAGGGAATGAATGTAAGATAAATACTGAACGTCACTAGAATCAGAAGAAATACAAGTTAAACGAATGAACTATCCATCTGTCAATATCAGATTGATAAAAAATACACATTGCAAAAACAGGAAAGGAGTAGATGTGGGAGTGTGAATTTGTACACATTTTTGGAAAGGCAACTTGTCAATATCAGAATTTTCATTAGAAAAATCAAGATTTTCTTTTGTAGTTAACAAACAGTATATAAATTTACCTTCCTTCCATATCCCATTAAATGGATAATATAATGTAAAAGATACCAAACAAAGTTCAGAAAACAGGGTTATCAGTGGATGAAAAGAGGAACAAATAAAAGACAAAAGGGAGGAGAGTGTTCCTTCATGAAATGTAGCAGAGGTTGCTGCGCCCTGAAATGTTTGAATGATAGGGATTTCAGTAACAGGAGCCACTCTGCCCAAATGCTGTGTACATCCCCAGAGGACACTGAACTTCAAGCTGGTTTGTATATAGAGGCTGGGGGTTGTGGGGAGGTTGGTAATGAGGAAAAACAATGACAAGACTGTGAAAGGCATTTCTATGTGGAAGCCAACAGTTTCCTTACTCCACCCTCTCTTCTAGAAATTGAATAGGATCCTTACTTCACACCATCCACAAAAAGGGAGTTCCAATCGATTAAAATCTTAAATGTAAAACTAACAAGTAAAAGTATTATAAGAAAATACAGTAGGATATATTAATTGGTGTTGGACATAGGTTTGCAAAAAAGATGATACTCTTAAAATATAAAACAACAAAAAGGAGGAAATTCTTTGTAATATAATACAAAGGGAAAGATGTAAGAACACCTATAAATAAGCAAAGGCCAACTAAGCAAGTATAAAAATGGACAAAATACGAGAATAGGCAAATCATAGAAGAAACGGGTAGCTGATGAGTCTCTGCCTAACCTCACTGGTATTGAAATGCCAATTTAAATAGTGTACTCTGAAAAAGTGGCAGCTGCGCGGAGCAGGAAGAACTCACTGCCGCTTTGGAGGCAGTGAAGTTTTTAAGGTGTTCACCACAGTCCAGTCCCTTTGGAGGGCAGTATGATTAGTATGTGAAACATTGGAAACAATCTAAAGTTCCATGGGGCTTGATCAGAAATATTAGCAGCAGTTTGAAACAATGCACCAAGGATACTGACTTGGATGGATTTGACTAAAGGGCATCGAAACAGCAAATTTTGTAGACTTGCGTAGTATTAAATGTTTTTAAAACTTTTCTAATGCATTTAAATAAGTGTGCAAATGTTTCAAAAAGGTTCTGGAGAGACACACCCAAATGATAAGTGTTCCTTCTAGGGAGGAGACTGGGATTGGATATTCTGGTTAAGAGGACCCTTCCTATTCGGGAAACTGATCTATATGTACCTAGGGTAAACAAGCCGTATCATTTTTTTTTTAAGTAATTTCTACACCCAATATAGGGCTGAAACAACACCAGGATAAGAGTCACATACTCTATTGACTGAGCCAGCCAGATACCACAAGCCGTATCATTCTTGAATATTGGAACATTTAAGGATCATAACATATGAAGAAAACTATCAGGATGATAAGGACCAAAAGACAGAACTAAACCTACAGTGAAGAAAGTTATGTAATGATAGAAGAAAACTAAAAATTTATGTCAGATTTGAACAGGTAAATATGGAAAGCTCTAAAAAAAAGAATTAGAGGGACGCCTGGGTGGTTCAGTTGGCTAAAAGTCTACTGTCGGCTCAGGTCATGATCTTCTTGGGATCAAGCCCCATGTCACGCTCCCTGGTGAGCAGGGACTCTGCTTCTTTCTCTACCCCTCCCCAGGCTTGTGCTCTTTCAAATAAATAATTAAAAAAAAAGAATTAGATAGTATTGTACACCTGAAACTAATATTTAAACAATGCTAACTAAATGCTGGAGTTAAAATGTTTAAAAATCACTTTTTTAAAGAAGAATATGTGCAGAAAATAATCACCCGTTTTCTAGGAAGGAAAGATAAGTCAGAACGCCTAAAAATGAAAAGATGTTATTGCTGTAATAAACTTAATAGAAGTTTAAAGGAAAATTAAAACTTTCCAAATTCATAAAAAGAAAATAAGAAACAAAAGGACATAGAAGTTTAATTAATAGGAGTTTCAGAAAAGTTTACAGAGAAAGTATAAGGGATATACCAAATAAATAATTGGAATCTTTTTTTTTTTTTTTAGATTTTATTTATTTATTTGACAGAGATCACAAGTAGGCAGAGAGGACAGGAAGAGACAGAGAGAGGGGGAAGCAGGCTCCCCACTGAGCAGAGAGCCCTATGTGGGGCTCGATCCCAGGACCCCGGGATCATGACCCGAGCCGAAGGCAGAGGCTTTAATCCACTGAGCCACCCAGGCGCCCCAGTGATTGGGAATGCTTCCAAACTGAAGAAAGTTATGAATGTTCAGCTTGGAATAGCTCACTGAGTGTTGGGCAGGCTGAACTGGCAAAAACCACAATTACAACAGAAAAAAAAAGACATTGAGAAATATGCTTGTGAAATTTCAGAATACTGAAGATGAAACCATCCTAAGAAGCTTTAAAAAAAAAAATGAATGTCTCCTAAAAAGAACATTCAAAATAGTGTAGCCTTCCCTCCTGTTAGCAGTATTAGCTAACAGAATACGGGACAGCACCTTCCAAGTTCTGAGGTAAAATTACTTTGACTCAGAGTCTATACCCAAGCAACAATAAAGCACGAGGCCAAACACTGATATTCTGTATATGTGGTTTTCTTTGGTTTACTTTCCTTTACCCTTTATAAGGGTATAAAGGATCAGCTTTAGTAAAATTTAGATGGGGCGGGAAGGAGGCAACAGGAAAGGCTTCAATAAACACCAGAGCTAACCTGGGAAAGCGGTGTTGAGGATGACTAGGAGGATTGTTCCACAATAGACCAAATTACTTGAAGGCTAGGAACTCAGGGACTCCGTGAATCTTCAGGAAGATTGGAACAGGTTACGTTAAGTATGAAGTTGGAGGATTTTAGCAATATGCTGAAGACAAGTTTTCCTTAGGAAAAAGGAAAGAAAGGCAATTATTGGTTCTGGGAAAAACAAAGGGGAAACTATACCCGTTATCAGGTCTGAATATAAACCAAGCCCACATGAAATGTGGTGTGATTCTGGATATAAAAAAAATTAACTGCATTTGACTGATATTAGGAAGAGACTCCTTTAAGCACCGACTGGGATCATAACACTGGATCACAGAGAAATGTAACCACGTATTACTTGGCTCCAACTGTTCAGAGAATATTTACCTCATCATAATGACCAAGTGCTATTTTATTTCCAAGTTTATAATATATAGTCACATAAGTTTGCCTGTGTGTGTGTATGTATGTATGTATATATACATATATAAATATATATATATACACACACACCTATTTATTGTCTTTTTCATAATTTAAAAGGCAAAATGTAGCTGATAGATTGGATGGTGGGTGGTTGATAGCAATAATGAGACTGAACGAATACAGGATGAGGGCCAATATTCTGATAGAGGGATTCAAGAGATCTGCATAAAGTTGATAGAATAAGAAATAAAGATTAGCTCTATTTCAAAGTAAAATACAACAGAAGAGTGAATATATAATTCACTTGGTGGGATGAGTTAAATTCTTACCGTTCCTAAGAAAGATTACTAAAAAGTCTATAAAGTTGATAACTGGAGAAACAGCAACTGCCATAAAGATTCCGACAGAGGGGCACCCGCATGGCTCAGGCAGTGAAGTGTCTGCCTTCGACTCAGGTCATGATCTCAGGGTCCTGAGGTCAAGCTCTGGGTCTGGCTCCCCGCTTAGCAGGGAGTCTGCTTGCTCCTCTGCTCCTCCCGCTGTTCAGCTCATGCTCTCTCTCTCTCTCTCTCTCTCTCTCACACACACACACACACACACACACATTCTGATAGAAACCTAATTCCACTTAGCTCAGGAAAAGGTATTTGCTGGTCCGTGTAACTGAAGGGTGTCATGTGGACATGCTACGGCTTCAGGCAAGTGCTCTGACTCGTCAGAGATTAACAGCTCTGCTTTCAGTTGTTTCATTCTCTGTCAGTCTCTTTCTTGGTGGTGGTGGTGGGGTGGCATCTGATATTAGACTTAAAAGGTCCTTGGAGCTTTTAGTTGTTGTTTTTAGATTTTATTTATTTATCTGACAGAGAGAGCACACAAGCAGGGGGAGGGCCTGACAGAGAGGGAGAAGCAGGCTCCCCGATGAGCAGGGAGCCCAACATGGGGCTCGATCCCAGGACCCTGAGATCATGACCTGAGCCAAAGGCAGACCCTTAACCGACTGAGCCACTCAGATGCCCCTCCTTAGAGCTTTTAATCTCAAAAGGAAGGTGATCTTCCTTCTCTTAGCCTCCGTATCAGAGAGAAAAATTAGGATTTGTTCAGTTTAGACTATGTGCCCACTCTAGACCAACCACTGGGTCCATGGCATGGGACACTCTGGCCAGTGTGCGTTCAATGCACATGCCTCCAGCAGCAGGGTTAGGTCACTGGATCGAACAGTTAACAAAATTCCCGTGGAGTGGGGGCAGGGTGGAGGGAGGTTGAGATTCAGTTCCCATAAAGAAAAAACTTGAACTTGGGGCACCTGGGTGGCTCAGTGGGTTAAAGCCTCTGCCTTCGGCTCAGGTCATGATCCCAGGATTCTGGGATCGAGCCCCGCATTGGGCTCTCTGCTCGGCAGGGAGCCGGCTTCCTCCTCTCTCTCTGCCTGCCTCTCTGCCTACTTGTGATCTCTGTCAAATAAACAAATAAAATAGTTTAAAAAAAAGAAAAAAGAAAAAACTTGACCTGAACTGACATGAGGGCATTTATTACCTAAATGTGTGAATATTTGTATGTTTTGCTGCAGAAAGAGTGTGTTTGATTAGGTGGTGCTGCCTCAGACCCTGCAGCAATAATAAATTAAATTGCCGAGGGCCAAGGGGCCTCAGTGCACTGTAACTTGTCATGCGCCTATCTTGCCAGTAACCCTAAAATGGCTGCATGCTAGACAAGGCCACCTCAACAGCAGGAGATGAGGGCTTGGGTGACAAGTGGTTGAGCCTCATCACCTGGACGATTCCTGCTGGAAGACTTCAGGGGAGCCCCTTTTAAAACCCTCCAAAGGCGGCTTCCTTCACAGAAGGTGTCAGAGACAACCGAGAGTGAAGCCGTTTCCATAAAGGACAGAAGACCTGACCCACAGGGGACTGCCTTTAAGTGAGGAAACTTCATTTTCACCCCACCCTTCCACTGTAAGTGCTACATACTCGAAGGAGGCAAATTCAAACGTATTTATTAGACTCCTCTAAATATATTTACTAATTTTGGAATTTAAAGTGGAGGGATGCCTGGGTTGCTCTGTCAGTTAAGTATCCACTCTTGATTTCCGCTCAGATTATGATTTCAGAGTTGGGGGATTGAGTTCCATGCCCGGCATGGAGCCTGCTTGGGATTCTCTCTCCCTCTGCCCCTCCCCCTCTCTAACAATTTAAAAATAAAAGAAGGAGGTGCAACCAAGATGTATCTATTCATTTCTCCTTTCTCACACCAAATCAACAAGAATACAAAAAATACAGGAATACCATCTTCGATGAAGTGAAGAAATACCTACAATTCTGAACCTCAAAATCCATAAGAAAATGCTGCTAAATGTGGTAAGAATCCTGAGAGGAGGGCACCTCGGTGGCTTAGTTGATTGGGCAACTAACTGCCTTCGGCTCAGGTCATGATCCTGGAGTTCTGGGATCGAGTCCCGCGTTGGGCCCTCAGCTCTCCAGGGAGTCTGCTTCTCCCTCTGACCCTCTCCCTTCTCATGCTCTCTCTCAAATAAGTAAATAAAATATTTTAAAAAAATCCTGAGAGGAAACGGATACTGTATTGAAGAGTATGAAGTCCCACTAAAGCAGTGTTGTATCTGGAAAGGAAAAGAAAAGGCTCTCTGCAGGGTGCCTGGGTGGCTCAGTCAGCTGGGTGTCTGGGTCTGCACTCAGCCCAAAGTCGGCTTGCAATTCCTTCTCCCTCTCCCTCTGCTCCTCCCTGCCCCCAGCTCTCTCAAATAATAAAATCTTATATTTAAGATCCAAGCACTTTGATTGGAACCACAGCGTTACTTCGAAAAGTCTGACTTTAGAAGCCTGCCTAAATTATTTACAGTTGCAGAGTGGCCAGCTACAGTCTGAGTTGAGGAAAGAAATCAAGGGGAAAAAAGGAGGTATTTTAAATCGAATAAAACGCAGCATGTCAAAATGTGTGGGATGCAACTAAGAGTTCTTAGTAGGAAATATAATAGTACTAAAGTTCTAAAATTTTGAAAGCTCCAAGTGACCTTAATTTCCACCTTAATTAGAAAATGAAGAGCAGGGACGCCTGGGTGGCTCAGTTGGTTAAGCAGCTGCCTTTGGCTCAGGTCATGACCCCAACATCCTGGGATCAGGTCCCATATCGGGCTCCTTGCTCCGCAGGGAGCCTGCTTCTCCCTCTGACTCTGCCTGTGACTCTGTCTGCCTGTGCTCACTCTTGCTCGCTCTCTCTGACAAAAAAATAAATAAAATCTTTGAAAAAAAAAAAAAAAGAAAATGAAGAGCAATGAAACACAAAGTTAGCATAAAAATGGAAATTACTAACAGAAATAAATGAGATTGGAAACAGAAAAATAAAAAGGTCAATAAAACCAATGTATCTTCATTCAGACTGCTGAAAAAATACACAATTTAAAAATAAGTAAAAAATACACAAGATATTACTATCTGGCATGGCAAAGGTGACATCACCACAAATTCTGGTCATGAAATGGTAAGAGAATGTTGCGAACTTTATGAAAATAATTTGACAACTTAGGTGAAGGGAAAATGGGGAATGGGGAAAATTTCTTGAAACTACCAAGCTTTCTCAGGAAGAAAGAGATAACCTGGTTATTTTTTAAATGTAATTTTGTAATTTTTAAAAAATATTTTATTTGACAGAGAGAGGGTACAAGCAGGGGAAATGGCAGGCAGAAAGGGAGGGAGAAGCAGACTCCCCGCTGAGCAGGGAGCCCGATGCGGGACTCCATTGCAGGACTGTGCGATCACCACCTCAGCCAAAGGCAGACGCTAAACCGACTGAGCCACCCAGGTGCCTCTGTAATTTGTAATGTAAGTCTCCCAAATATTTTCAGAATCCTTACTGTTATTGTTAATTAGTTCTGCAACGGACAGGGAATATACTTTATATAACTTTAAAACTTAAAATTTGCTTTGTGGTCTTGTGTACTTCTTCATGTGTTCTTGAAAGGAATGTATTCTGCTCTTGGGGTGTTTTATAAATGTCAACTAGGTAACTTGGTCAATCGTGTTGTTCAGGTCTTCTATATTCTGATTTTGTGTCTACTTGTTCTATTAATAGCTGAAGACAATGGTGAAATCCCCAATAATAGTGAACTGGTCTATTTCCCCTTTCTGTTCTTTTCTCGCTGTGTAACTTGTACTTCTGTAACTTGATACATATACATTTAGGATTGTTTACCTGAAAATTGATTCCTTTGTTATATGTTTCTCTTTATTCCTGATTACATTTGTTGTTCTAAAGTCAGCTTCATCTGATACTAATATAGGGATTCCAACTTTCTTTTTGTTAGTGTTTTCATGATCTTTTACCCACTAGTTAACTTTTAATGATTTATGCCTGTATAAAGTGTGTTTCTGCTAGCATACACCTGGGTCCTGCTTTTCCATTCAGTCTTAGAATCTCTTGTCTTTTTTTTTTTTTTTTTTAAGATTTTATTTATTTATTTGACAGAGAGAAATCACAAGTAGACGGAGAGGCAGGCAGAGAGAGAGAGAGGGAAGCAGGCTCCCTGCTGAGCAGAGAGCCCGATGCAGGACTCAATCCTGGGACCCTGAGATCATGACCTGAGCCGAAGGCAGCAGCTCAACCCATTGAGCCACCCAGGCGCCCCTTAGAATCTCTTGTCTTAACTGGTATGCTTAGACTATTCGTATTTCTTTTTAAAGATTTTATTTATTTATTTCAGAGAAAGAGAGAGAGAGATGATAAGGGGAAGGGGGCAGAGGGAGAAGCACACTCCGCGCTGAGCAGGGAACCCGATCCAGGGCTCACTCAATCCCATGACTCTGGGAACATGACCTGAGCCAAAGTCAAAGTCAGATGATTAACTAAGCCACCCAGGTGCCCCTAAACCATCTGCATTGTGTGTGTGTGTGTGTGTGTGTGTGTGTGTGTATA
>NC_081573.1:10895651-11016703 GCF_022355385.1 Mustela nigripes | reverse complement strand
TATATATATATATATATATATATATATATATATATATATATATATATATATGCACATATATACACACACGTATATATATGTAAATGTAAATATATATATGTATATAAAATAACTGATATAATAATACATATTTGGATTAAAATCAATCCTTCCTCTTAACCATTTTCTAATTGTTCTGTCCATTCTTTGGATTTTTTTTTCTTTCTACTGGGTTAATTGAATGTTTTTACATTATTCCATCTTATTCTATTAACAAATTTATCTCTTTAAAAAAATTTAGTGGTTACACTAGCGTTAACATGTATTTTTAATTAACCAGAATGTATTATCAAGTAATGTGCCACTTAACAAGGTCCTGCGTAACATATTCCCTGTTTCTCCCTCCCAACCTTTGCACTTGTCATGAATTTTACTTTTACATGCAATAAACACACAAAGCATGTTACAGCTTTAAAGTTATCTTTTGGACATTTACATAAGCAAAGAAAAATCATTTTACCTTCATTTATTCCATTTCTCTTCTTTCCTTTGTGTATACCCAGGAATCTATTGTGGTTTCACATTCCTTCTGCTTCAAGAACTTCATTTATTTCAGATAGGTCTTCTGACAATGTAGTTTTTATTTTGGGAAGGTCTTCATTCCTCTATCAATTTTGAAAGACATTTCCATGAAGTTTCAATAAAGACAGCTTTTTCCTTCCAGCACTTTACAAACGTCATTGTCCTCTAGTTTGCATTACTTCTAAGTCTACTGTAATTCTTTTTAATTTTTAAAGATATTTATTTGAGAGAAAATGAGAGGGGAGAGATCAGAGAGAGCAGGTGACTCCCTGCTGAGTGGGGAGCCCCATGTGGGACTAGATCCTAGGACTCCAGGATCATGACCTGAGCTGAAGGCAACTGCTTAACCAACTGAGCCACCCAGGTGCCCCTACTGTAATTTTCCCCCCTAAGTCTGCTGTAATTCTTACCATTGTTTCTCCATAATTAAAAAATCATTCGTGGTATTCTCTGACCTATATATATGTTCTGGTGTCGTCAGTCATTATTGCATCTTCAAATATTTCTTCCTCATTTCCTCTGGTCCTTCTGGGATTCCAGTTATGCATGTGTTGGAACAGTAGATCCTTCCCCCACAGCCCTTGGATGTTCTTTTTTGTCATCTCCCTGCACCCCTTGCCCCCCGCCCCAAGTTGTTCTGGCTTGGGGGATTCTCAAGTTCACGTATTCTTTCCTTGGCTGTGTCAAGTATATTGGTAAGCCTGCTGAAGGTACAGTTTGTGCTCATTTTTAGTATTTCCATCATTCATCTCTCTCTGCTCAAATGACCCATGTTATTTGCTGTTGTGCAACTTTATTAGAACCTTTAACATATTAAAAATTCTGTCAATCCAACACCTATATACTTCTCAGTAATTCTGGGTTGTTCTTTCACTTGGTGGGAGTGGGGAGTGTAGATTCTTCTTGCTTTTTTGCAGTACTTAATTTTGCTCCCCTCCTGCCCCAAGACCCAAGCCAGGAATCTTGTACAGGACAGTAGAAAGAGGAAAATAGACTTCCTAGAAATGGTTGTGTCATTTCTTCTGTTAAGCCTCTTGTGTGTGTGGCGGGGGGCAGGGGGAGTGTCATTAATATAGACAGGAAGTGGGCTAGGTTTAAGTTTGGCTGTTGCTATGGTTACCCAGAGTTTAGCAGTCTTCAAACATTACTAGTGATTCCTTAAAATGGGAGCCTGTTTTCCCAAGGGTTTATCTCAATAAACCTGGGTCACTTCCAGGTTTAAGTGTTCCCTGTCAATTACATCTCAGAGGAAATCAGGATATACTATTTTCATTAATCCATTTTAACTCAATATTTAATAAGTACTAACCACTTCCTGTGTGCCAGTCACTGTACTAAATACTGAAATTTGTAATTCCTTTAATACTCTACAACCTTCTGTGACTATTTTCTGCATCTGTACTTTCTCTTTGCCCTCAGCAGCCTTCCAACTTTTGTGTGCCTTGCCAACTTTAATGTCCTATTCTTCCTTTAATATAGTCACTATCTCCAAGGGACCATGTCCCCCTGTCCTCTATTCACCTTGGAGTTCACCATCTTCTCTAGATTACCTGTGTACCGGGTATGTTTCCACATTCTAATATGCTGTATTTCCTTATAAATTCTAAGTGTCTATAAGCAAGAACACTGTCTTAACAGTTTACTAGGTTTGTGACCAATGATTTGGAATCAATCCCTATGGCAGACCAACAGAAGAATTAAACAAAGGGAAGGGCATGGAAGGGGAGGAAGAATAGACATGCCTCTCCATGAACCTTTATTATCTGCTCACCTATTTGCTCCAAATATCAGAGATATTTTATGCTGATTTTACAGAATGACTATGACAAGTGTAAGTGAAAATTTACGGTTACTCTGTATGCATGCTTACCCTCTGCAAATCTGGATGTTATTTTCTCAGTTGTGGTCAAAATCAGAGTGACCTAAAGCCATGTGGTCATGCATTCCACAGTTACCTTAACAGGATATGGGTGGTTTTAAAGATGGCTTTTGCAGAAGAGTGCAATTATATACAGCCCAGTAACAAAAAATCTGATTTTATTTCTCACATACTTTGCACAAGCTGGAAACAGAGACTGATAGTTATCATATATGGTGATTAGCAGACAGGAAAAGAGCCTGGTACATAAATCCAGGGTTTCCCCCTGATGTATTAGCCATTCCAGATGCTATAACAAAATACCACAGAGGAGGTGACTTAAACAAAAGAAACTTATTTTTTTAGTTTTGGAGGCTAAAAGTCCGAGGTCAGGATGTCACATGGTTGGATGTAGTGAGGACTACCTTCCTGGCTTATACACAGCCATCTTCTTGCAGTTACCTTCATAAACTAGAAAGAGCAAGATCTCTGGCATCCTTTTTTAAAAAGACACTAATCCTATCATGATGCACCCGCATAACCTCATCTATTCCCTAAATATCTCCCAAAGGTCCCATTTCAAAGTACCATCACATTAGAGGTTAGGGGTTCAACATATGCATTTTGAGAAGACATATTCAAGGAATGGCAACTCATTTTCCACCAATCACTTATTACACACCAGGGTTCTTACAGGAAAATACCAATGTTTATTTATATAAATATAGACAAATTTATTTTTAGTAAAACAGTAACAAATAATTTCTCCCTGCTTTTAACTTCTCATTTCTCTGCTTTCTTTTTTCCCATCAGTTTGTCTCAGGCTTGTCAGATTTTTCACACGATGAATATTACATCTTCATTCGGAGACAATATGGCAATGACTCAACTGATCCACACAATTATGAGGACTATCTTTAACCACCTGAAGACTCACTCTTTTCTCACCCATAATTTTCTGCCAGCTGGAAGTAGCACTCTGGTTTCCCCAGGAAATCTCTTACATGTGATAGTTCCAGTCCTAAGAGACAAACTTAAACTCATTCTTCACGTGACCTTAAATCAGGCTCAAAGCCCCATCCACAAATATGGACTCTGTAGTTCTACTTTGTTGTGTGTGACTAATAAAACAGCTTTAAAATCACACTGGAAATAAAATATCAGCAATTCTTATCACATGAAGTGTGGTATTCATTAAAAATGACTGATCAAATCATATGAGTTTGCTACTTTGAAATTAGGACCTATGATAAGGTCACTGACTCAGGTGATCACAAATTATCTGGTCAAAGTCTCCAATGACTTCTGCTCTTCGGCTTTCAAAGTGGGACACATCATCAAACGGTCCCATTTATACAAAACTTATGTAACAGACAAGTGCATTTTCCAATGCCTTGGTCTCTGCTACTTTGATAGCCTCACTCTATGCTTTCACATATTTAAAACAAACTTAAGCTTTTTCTTCAGAATGTGTATTCTGATGTCGAATCAGGGATGAACTCCGACTATATGCCTTCCCACATTTACTGCATTCATATGGTTTCTCTGAAGAATGACTTCTCTGATGCCGAATAAGATCCGAACCACTGCTAAAGGCCTTCCCACATTCATTACATTCATACGGTTTCTCTCCAGTATGACTTCTTTCATGCAGAATAAGGGATGTCCGTTGACTAAAGGCCTTCCCACATGTTTTGCATGTATATGGTTTTTCTCCAGTGTGAATTCTTTCATGTTGGGCAAGGTGTGCACTCTGACTGAAGGCCTTCCCACACTGATCACATTCATATGGTCTATCTTCAGTATGAATTCTCTTATGTCGAGTAAGAGATATTCGGTGACTGAAGGCTTTTCCACATTCCTCACACTGATAGGGTTTTTCTCCAGTATGAATTCTCTGATGTTCAATAAGAAATGACTGTCGGCCAAAAACCTTACTGCATTTATTGCATTTGAAAGGTTTCTCTTCAGAATGAATGTTCTGATGTATTTTAAGGTTGGCAGTTCCAGAAAACATCTTTCCACATTCCTTACATTCAAACAGTTTCTTTTTCCTTGTATGAACTTTCTGATGTTGAATAAGGGATGAATGCCGATTACAGACCTTCTCACATTTACTACATCTGTACAATTTCTCTCCATTATGAATTCTTAGATGTAGAATAAGGGTTGAAAACCTCCTGAAGACCTTCTCGCATTTATCACATTTGTAGGTTTTCTTTGACATATGAATTCTCTGATGAAGCATAATGGATGAAATTCTATTAAAGGATTTTCCACACGCTCTGCATTTATAAGGATTCTCTAAATGGTGACTTTTCTGCTGTGGACTCTGACTTAAGGTCTTCTCACTTTCATGGGTCTTCTCTCCAGTATGATTTCTTTTATGTATAACAAGGGCTGATTTCTTATTGAAGCCTCTCCCACATTTATTGCATTTATATCTTTTCTTTCCACTGTGAATTTTCTTATGAAGTAACAGGGATGACATTCTAATGAAGTCTTTTCCACACTTTCCACACTGGTGGATGTTCTCAACAAAATTAATTTTCTGGCCCACACTAAGAGGTGGGCATTGACTCAAGGCCTTCCCACAGTCAGAGATTTCCTTCCCATTATGAACTTTCCCATGTAGAATAAGGGATGTTCTCTGAATGAAGCTTTCTCCACATTTACCACATTCATAACTTTTCCTTTCATTGTGAATTTTCTGATGAAGAATGAGGGATGAAATCTGTCTGAAAGCTTTTCTACAATTACTGCATTCATAAGGCTTCTCTCCAGTATGGGATTTCTGATGAAGTTTAAGAGATAAGCTTTGACCAAAGGTTTTCCCACAGTCATTACATTTTAAAGATTTCTTCCCTGAATGCACCTTCCTGGGTTTTATCAGAACTGAACTCCTCTTGCAGCCCCTCTTTCCAGTGGGAACCTTCTGTGAAGCAGAAACTGGTTTCTGATAGATGCTTTGCCCAGATTTGTTGCACAGATTTGGAAGTAACTTCTTGGTCTCACATTTAGACCCTGAGTCTGAAAGACATCAAGAAATCAAGTATTTGTTTTCCTATGCTGGAAAAATGAAGCTTCTGTGCAGTCATTATCAATAATGGTAATACCACCAACACTTCTCAAACACATAGTAACAATGCTGATGGCTGAGACAATAACTTTTTAGTGTCTTATTGTAATTTTAACGTAGCAAGGGCTTTTTTAAAAAAAATTTTATTTATTTATTTGACAGAGAGAGAGAGCTCACAAGCAGACAGAGTAGCAGGTAGAGGGAAAGGGAGAAGCCGGCTACCTGGCTGAGGAAGGAGCCTGATGTGGGGCTCAATCCCAGGACTCTGGGATCATGACCAGAGCCGAAAGCAGATACATAATCAATTGAGCCACCCAGGTGCCCCCACAGTAAGGGCTATACAGAAATATTTAATAATTAGAATTCAGGAAATCTTACAATTTGAAATTAATAAAATCAAAGGTTTATTTGTAGGATAAATTCATACCATATACCACATTAAGCTCTACAGTTATTCACTGGATGAATGTACTTTTATTATTAGAAATGTCTAAGATGACAGAAGATAAACTACAGATGGAAGGTAAGCTAGTAGTTAGCTGGGGTGGAGGTGAGAATAGGGATTAACTGTAAATAGACATGAAAAGTTTTATTAGGTTGACAAAAATATTCTAAAACTAGAATATAGTGATGGCTATACAACTTGTTAAATTTGTCAAAATTTGCCACTGAATTATACACTTAAAATGGGTGAATTTTACAATATATAAATTATATCTCAATAAAGTAAAATTTTTGTGAAGTTATAAATTTTTAAAATGTATTCTTAAAATCAAATATTAAAAAAAACAAAACAAAACAAAACAAAAAACAATCGGACTTCTGATTTCCAGCTCCTCATGTAAGAGACTTGCAAAGCACAACTTCGAACTAACAAGTCGAAAGCTAAACAGGTTGTAAAACCAGCTCTTTTTGGACCCATAAGAGAGGAAAAAGTACAAACTACTGCCTCCAAGTCCAGTTGCTTCCAGCCATCCTGTTCCTCTGAGAAGGGAGGAGGGATAGGTATAGGCTGAGAAACTTGTGATATTATTCATACTCCAGAGGCAAAGGCACCTAAAAGACTGAGCCCTAATTCTAGGACGACAGAATGCTTCCCATCCCAACACACCTTAACCACCACATCACGAAAAGGCTGTTTACATCAGTTCCTTCTACCTGGTACACCACCTCTGGCCATTAAGAAAAAAATTACAAGGCATATCAAAACACAGAATTTGAAAAGACAGAGCAAGCATCAAAACCAGACTCCAATATGGCAGGGATGCTGGAATATCAAACTAGAAACTTAAAAATAATTAATATGTTAAGGCCTCTAACAGGTAAACTATACAGCATATTAGAACAGATGGGCAATGTAAGCAAAGAGATGGAAATGCTAAGAATCAAAGCAAAATATTACAGATCAAAAACACAACAACAGAAATAAAGAATGCCTGGGATGGGCTTATTAGTAGATTCAACATAGCTAAAGAATGATTCTATGAGCTAACTTATCAACAGAATCCTTAAAAACCAGAAAGCAAAGTAAATAAATACTGGAAAAAACAAAAACAAAAACAAACCAAAACCCCAAACTACCCAAAGACTGTGGGACAACTACAAAAAAAGTAACAAATGGGTTATGAGAATGCCAGGATTAAAAAAAAGAGAAAAGAAGAAACATTTGAAACAATAATGAATGAGAATTTCCCCCCAAATTAATGTCAGACACTAAATCATGATTCAAGGCATGCAGAGAACAACCACCAGGAAAAATGCTAAAAAAAATAAATTTACACACACACATACACACACGCACACAAAAGAAGGACAGAAAATGGGAGTCATAAAAATGTTCATTTAAAACCAGAATAGCGGGGCGCCTGGGTGGCTCAGTGGGTTAAGCCACTGCCTTCGGCTCGGGTCATGATCTCAGGGTCCTGGGATCGAGTCCCGCATCGGGCTCGCTGCTCAGCAGGGAGCCCGCTTCCTTCTCTCTCTGTCTGCCTCTCTGCCTATTTGTGATCTCTGTCAAATAAATAAATAAAATTAAAAAAAAAAAAAAAAAAAAAAAAAAACCAAAAAAGGCAGGGGTGCTTGGGTGGCTCGGTCGGTTAAGCATCTATCTTTGCCTTAAGTCATGATCCCAGGGTCCTGTGATCAAGCCCCTCATTGGGCTCCCTGCTCAGCAGGAAGTCTGCTTATCCCTCTCTCCCCCCACCCAATTGTGCTCTCTCCCAATCAATACAATTTTAAAAAAAAATTAAATTAAAAATGAAAACCATGATAGGCAAAAAAAAGGGTGGAAGACAAAAATAGGAGCAAAGAATAAATACAACAAATAAAAATATTTATTTTAAGTGGCTGGGTTATGGACATTGGGGAGCATATGTGCTATGGTGAGTGCTGTAAAATGTGTAAGCCTGATGATTCACAGACCTGTACCACTGGGGCAAATAATACATTGTGTTAATAAAGAAGTATATTTATATATGTATTTATTATATATATAGTACATATCAATCCAACTGTATAAATATTCACTTTGAATATCAACAATTTAAACCAATTAAGAGAGATTGAATTTAATTTGATTTAATTCAGAGAGAATTAAAAAACATGGCCTGTGTGCTATTAAGAAACGTACTTTATGAGGGGGTGGAAAACAATTTACCATGCTAATAATGGAAGTCAAAGAAAGCTGGGGTGGCAATACTTGTATCAGATAACTTAGATTTTATTTATTTATTTATTTGTCTTAAAAGATTATTTATTTATTTATTTGACAGAGAGAGAGAGAGAGAGAGAGAGATCACAAGTAGGCAGAGAGGCAGGCAGAGAGAGAGAGAGGAGGAAGCAGGCTCCCTGCTGAGCAGAGAGCCCGATGCGGGGCTCAATCCCAGGACCCTGAGATCATGACCTGAGCCGAAGGCAGTGGCTTAACCCACTGAGCCACCCAGGCGCCCAGATAACTTAGATTTTAAGCCAAAGACTATAATAAGAGATGAGGAAGGACACTGTATCATACTCAAAGGGTCTGCCCAACAGGAAGATCTAACAATTTAAAATATCTATGCCCCTAACATGGGAGCAGTCAACTATATAAACCAATTAATAACAAAACCAAAGAAACATATCAACAATAATACATTAATAGTAGGGGACTTTAACAATTCCCTCACTGAAATGGACAGATCATCCAAGTAGAAGATCAACAAGGAAACAAGGGCTTTGAATGATGCACTGGACCAGATGGACTTTATAGATATACTCAGAACATTCTATCCCAAAGCAACAGAATACACATTCTTCACTACTACACGAACATTCTCCAGAATAGATCACATCCTGGGTCACAAATCAGGTCTCAACCAGTACCAAAAGACTGGGATCATTCCCTGCATATTTTCAGACCACAATGTTCTGAAGCTAGAACTCAGTCACAAGAGGAAATTTGGAAAGAACCCAAATAGGGGCGCCTGGGTGGCTCAGTGGGTTAAGCCTCTGCCTTCGGCTCAGGTCATGATCCCAGGGGCCTGGGATCGAGTCCCGCATTGGGCTCTCTGCTCTGCAGGGAGCCTGCTTCTCCTCATCTCTCTCTCTCTGTCTATTTGTGATCTCTCTCTCTGTCAAATAAATAAATAAAATCTTTAAAAAAAAAAAAAAAAAAAAAGAAAGAACCCAAATACATGGAGGCTAAAGAGCATCCTTCTAAAGAACGAATAGGTCAACCAGGAAATTAAAGAAGAATTGAAAAAATTCATGGAAACAAATGATAATGAATATACAACAGTTCAAAATCTGTGGGACACAGCAAAGGCAGTCCTGTCTAGAAAATATATAGCGATACAAGCCTTTCTTTTCTTTTCTTTTTTTTTTAAAGATTTTATTTATTTATTTGACAGAGAGAGGTCACAAGTAGGCAGAGAGGCAGGCAGAGAGAGAGAGAGGAGGAAGCAGGCTCCCTGCTGAGCAGAGAGCCCGATGCGGGACTCGATCCCAGGACCCCGAGATCATGACCTGAGCCGAAGGCAGCGGCTCAACCCACTGAGCCACCCAGGCGCCCGATACAAGCCTTTCTCAACAAACAAGAAAGATCTCAATACAAAACATAACCCTATACCTAAAGGAGCTGAAGAACAGCAACAAAGAAAGCCTAAATCCAGCAGGAGAAAAATAATAAAGATCAGAGCAGAAATCAATGAAACAGAAACCAAAAAAACAATAGAACAAATCAATGAAACTAGGAGCTGGTTCTTTGACAGAATTAGTAAGATTGATAAACCCCTGGCCAGACTTCTCA
The DNA here is from genome assembly GCF_022355385.1 of Mustela nigripes. Classification (NCBI taxonomy): domain Eukaryota; kingdom Metazoa; phylum Chordata; class Mammalia; order Carnivora; family Mustelidae; genus Mustela; species Mustela nigripes. Next base: position 11,006,920 of record NC_081573.1, on the reverse strand, counting down.
AAAAGAAAAGAGAAAGACCCAAATAAATAAAATCATGAATGAAAGAAGAGAAATCACAACCAACACCGAAGAAGTACAAACAATTCTAAGAACATATTATGAGCAACTATACACCAGGAAATTTGACAATCTGGAAGAAATGGATGCATTCCTAGAGACATATAAACTGCCAAAACTGAACCAGGAAGAAATAGAAAACCTGAACAGACCCTAACCAGTAAGGAGAGATTGCAGCAGTCATCAAAAATCTCCCAACAAACAAGAGCCCAGGGCCAGACGGCTTCCCAGGGGAATTCTACCAAACATTTAAAGAAGAATTAATTCCTGGGGTGCCTGGGTGGCTCAGTGGGTTAAAGCCTCTGCCTTTGGCTCAGGTCATGATCCCAGAGTCCTGGGATCGAGCCCTGCATCAGGTTCTCTGATCAGCAAGGAGCCTGCTTCCCTTCCTCTCTGCCTACTTGTAATCTGTCAAATAAATAAATAAAATTTTAAAAAAGTAAACAAACCCAAAAAACAAAGAGGCAAAGAACCTATACTCAGACATCTATAAAGTACTCATGAAAGAAATTGAGGAAGACACAAAGAAATGGAAAAATGTTCTAAGCTCATGGACTGGAAGAACAAATATTGTGAAAATGTCTATGCTACCTAAAGCAATCTACATGTTTAATGCAATCCCTATCAAAATCCCATCAATTATTTTCAAAGAAATGGAACAAATACTTCTAAAATTTATATGGAACCAGAAAAGACCTCAAATAGCCAGAGGAATGTTGAGAAAGAAAGCCAAAGTTGGTGGCATCACAATTCCAGACTTCAAGCTCTATTACATAGCTGTTATCATCAAGACAGTATGGTACTGGCACAAAAGCAGACACACGGATCAATGGAATAGAATAGAAAGCCCAGAAATAGACCCTCGACTCTATGGTCAACTAATCTTCAACACAGCAGGAAAGAATGTCCAATGGAAAAAAAAGACAGTCTCTTCAACAAATGGTGTTGGGAAAATTGGACAGCCACATGCAGAAAAATGAAATTGGACCATTTCCTTACACCACACACGAAAATAAGACTCAAAATGGAGGAAGGACCTCAATGTGAGACAGGAATCCATCAAAATCCTTGAGGAGAACACAGGCAGCAACCTCTTCGACCTCAGCTGCAATAACTTCTTCCTAGGAACATCACCAAAGGCAAGGGAAGCCAGGGCAAAAATGAACTATTGGGACTTCATCAAGATCAAAAGCTTTTGCACGGCAAAGGAAACAGTTAACAAAACCAAAAGACAACTGACAGAATGGGAGAAAATATCTGCAAAGAACGTATCAGATAAAGGGCTAGTATCCAAAATCTACAAGGAACTTATCAAACTCAACACCCAAAGAACAAATAATCTAATCAAGTAATGGGCAGAGGACATGAACAGGCATTTCTTCAGAGAAGACAATCAAATGGCCAACAGACACATGCAAAAGTGCTCCACATCACTTGGCATCAGGGAAACACAAATCAAAACCACAATGAGATCCCATCTCACAGCAGTGAGAATGGCTAAAATGAACAAGTCAGGAAATGAGAAATGCTGGCGAGGATTCGGAGAAAGGGGAACCCTCCTACACTGTTGGTGGGAATGGAAGCTGGTGCAGCTACTCTGGAAAACAGCACGGAGGTTCCTCAAAAAGTTGAAAATAGAGCTACCCTATGACCCAGCAATCGTACTACTGGGTATTTACACTAAAGATACAAATGTAATGATCTGAAGGGGCACGTGCACCCAAATGTTTATAGCAGCAATGTCCACAATAGTCAAACTATGGAAAGGACCTAGATGCCCATCAACAGATGAATTGATAAAGAAGAAGTGGTATATACTGGGGCGCCTGGGTGGCTCAGTGGGTTAAGCCGCTGCCTTCGGCTCAGGTCATGATCTCAGGGTCCTGGGATCGAGTCCCGCATCAGGCTCTCTGCTCAGCAGGGAGCCTGCTTCTCTCTCTCTCTCTCTAGCTGCCTCTCCATCTACTTGTGATCTCTCTGTCAAATAAATAAATAAAATCTTAAAAAAAAAAAAAAAAAGAAGTGGTATATATATATACAACGGAATACGATGCAGCCATCAAAAGCAACGTGGATGGAACTAGAAGGTATTAGGCTTAGCGAAATAAGTCAATCAGAGAAAGACAATTATCATATGTTCTCCCTAATAGGAAGAAGTTGAGAGGCAATGTGGGGGGTCTAGGGGGTAGGAGAGGAATAAATGAAACAAGATGGGATTGGGAGGAGACAAACCGTAAGAGACTCTTAATCTCACAAAACAAACTGAGGGTTGCCAGAGGGAGGGGGTTAGGGAGAAGGTGGTTGGGTTATGGACACTTGGGAAGGTATGTGCTATGGTGAGTGCTGTGAGGAGTGTAAACCTGGCAATTCACAGACCTGTACCCCTGGGGCTAATAATACATTATATGTTGTTTAAAAAAAAAAAAAAAAAAGGAAACTCACTTTAGATATAAAGACATATAATGACAGTAAATGAATGGAGAAAAATATACCATGCTAACACAAATCAAAAGAAAGCAGGAATAGCTGTATTAATTTTGGACAGAGCAGACTTAAAAGCACTGAAAGGTATCATGGATAAAGGGGGTCATTATATAATGACAATCAATTCTTCAGAAGACATAACAATTCTTAATGGGTATATGCCGAACAACAAAGCATCAAATTACTCTTATCACAGTTAAGAGATTTCGACACCCCTCTCTCATAAATGAACAAATCGAGTAAGCAGAAAATCAGGGAACTCAACTATACCTTCATTCAACTGGATATAAGTGGCATCCATAGACCACTTCATTCAACAAAAAGAGAAGTCACATTATTCTCAAGCTCACAGAGAACATTCACCAAGATGGACCACACTCTGAGCCTTAAAACATACCTGAACAAATGACCGAAATGACATAATGCTCTTAGACCACAGAGAAATTAAAACTAGAAATCAGTAACAGAAAGATCACTGGAAAATCCCTAACTACATCAAGATTAAATAATGCATTTCAGAATAACACATGAAATCACAAAAGATATTTTTAAATATTTTGAACTAAATGAAAATAAAACAGAACTTTGGGGCTCCTGGGTGGCTCAGTTAGTTGGACACTACTGATTGTTTGATATACAGATGTTGCTACAAAGCAACAGTAATTAAGACAGTGTGGTAGTAGAAAAAAGATACCAAGAGAACAAAACAGAACTCCAAGAAATATACTCTTGCATATCTAATCAAATAATTTTCAACAAGGGAGCCAAGATTACTCAATGAGGAAAGGACAGTCTCTTCCACAAACAGTGTTAAGAAAACTGAATTATCTATATGCGAAAGAATGATTTTGGATTGGACCCTTACCTTACACCTTATACAAAAATTAACTAAAAAAAGATTAAAGAACTAAATGTAAGACCTAAAATTACTGAACTCTTAGAAGAAAACATTGGAGGAAAAGGTTTAGGATATTAGATTTGGCACTGATTTCTCAGATATGACACAAAAAAGCACACGCAAATAAAAACAAAAATTAACAAACAAACAAAAAACTCCAGACAAATGGGACTACATTAGCAAGTCAAAGGAAGCAATCATAGTGTACAAAGGCAACCTATGGAATAAGAACAAATAATTACAAAATAATTTAATTACAAATAATTACAAGGAACTGATATATAGAATATATAAAAAACTGTAACTCATCAACAAACAACAATGCTATTTTTTAAAATGGGTAAAGGACTTGAATAGACACTTCTCCAAGGAAGACAGACACATAGCCAATAAACACATGAAAAGATGCCCAACCTCACTAATCATTAGGGAAATGCAAATCAAACCTACAATATCACCTCATGCCTGTAAGGATGGCCACTACCAAAAAGACCCCAAAAATCACAAGTGTTGACAGAAAGTTGAAACACTTGCAAACTGTTGGTGGAAATGATAGATGGTGCAGCCATTATGGAAAATAGTATGGAGGATCCCCAAATAATAATAAATTGAAGTATTTAAAAAATAATAATAATGATAAAAATAATAATAAAATCTAATTATGGTATGATCCAGCCATTCCCACCTCCAGGTACATATCCAAAAAAAATTGAAATCGGCATCTTAAATACCTATCTGTACTCTGTGTTCATTAGAGCATTATTCACAGTAGGCAAGAAGCAGAACAACCCAAATAGGCATTGATAAATGGATTAAAAAAATATGATATATATACAGTGAAATATTATGCAGCCTTTTTTTTAAAAAAAAAAAGGGAAAATCCTGTCACATGCTACAACATGGATGAACCTCAAGGACATTATGCTCAGCAAACAAAGTCACTTACAAAAAGGCAAATACTGTAAGACTCCATTTATACAAAGGATCCATGGCAATCAAAATCAGATAAATACAAAGAAAGTTGGTTACCAAGGGCTAGGTGGAAGGATGGAGGAAGAATTAGTGTTTTGTGAATACAGTTCCAAAAGTTATTACAAGATGGAAAAGTTCTGGATATCTGTTGCACAACAATGTGAATATACATAACTATACATTTTAAAATGGTTAAGCTATAAATTCAATGTCATGAATTTTTTTACAATTTAAAAAAACTCAGGGGTGCCTGGCAGTTAAGAGTCTGACTCTATCTCAGGGCCATAAGTTCAAGCCCCATGTTGGGTTCCATGCTAGGTGTAGACCCTACTTAACAAACAAAACAACAACAAAAAAAGTTAGAAAACTGTTAAAATAAGTAAGTAAAAGTAACCTAACCAAAGAGAAATATATCAGAAAAGAGAATGAGTTTTTAGAAAGTAATCAAAATGAACAGTTGTGGAAAATGGGTTTTTTTAAGAATGAAGAAAATGATGCAAGTGTGAAATTACCATGAGCAATGCTGTCACGAGAGAAAGTGGAACATGCCGAGGCAGGGAACATGATAGATGGGGATGAGGCATTAAGAGCTGAGCTTCTGAGACCAGACTGCGGGGTTCAAACCTGGCTCTGCTGTCACTTCCTACATGGGCTACCTTAGGCAAGTCACTGAACGTCTCAGATACCTGGTTTCCTCATATATAAGACAGGAACAGTAATAGTACTTACCGCACAGGACCGGAAGGAACCTATACTCAGAAGCACGTCTGGTACGTAGGAAGGGTTTATTAAATGTTGGTTATTCTCCTTCTGGGGCTCACACTAAAGAGACTAGAATTTATTCTTTACAGGCCTGGAGCCTTTAAGGTATGGAACCTGGCAGTTTGCAAACATCTCCAAGAGGCCACCCTCTCAGGATTGGGGGTATGCTTACGACAGTGACACGAAAGCCTCGATTCTAGATTCTCAGTCACTCACCCACGCCCCGGCGCTTCCTCACTGGCTCCACCATCCAAGGCGCTCTCCCTTTCTCCAGCAAGGTGATCACATTTGGCCTCCGAAAGGAAAGTCCTACATTCAAGAAAAACATCAGAACTGAGCACGACATGGATGCCCAGACGTCAGAGCCAAGCCCCGTGTCAACAGGAATGAGGACTTAGGAGCACGAAGGGAGCACAGAGGATGTGAAGGGCAGGAAGAGGAGGAGGAGGAGGAAAGTTCAGTCACAGCAAGCAGAACTGCTCATTTCTAAGTCTACAAAGCGAATTATGCTCTTGAAAAATCAGACAAGAAACTCCGGAGGCTGGCTATTAAGCTACTGCCTGCCCTTCAGCTCCCAATCCCACCCTTCTCTGATCTGTTTTGTGTGCAGGGGTTGGGGCTCTGCAACCCATGCTTCTTCACCAGAAGCTCCCTGTCAGCATCCATCAACAGGGCTCTGCTGGTTTTAATTCTGCTTCTTTTTTCCCCACACTCTCAGAACTAGCCTCATCCTGATCCTTCAGGAGTGTAAACAGACTAGTCAGCACACCTCTCCCTTCAGGAGTCTGAATCCCTTCCTCTAAGTCCTAAACAACCCCCCACCCCCGCCCAAATCTCCCCTTGTATCCCTAGCCCAAGGATGGTGGTTGCACCCTGCGGTTACCATCTCTGCATTACCTCTGTCTACTATTTTCCTTTTAATCAGAGCCATTAAGTAGAGTCCTCCTCTTAAATTCTCTTAAAACAAACAGATGTCCTCAAAAGGTTACTTATATAATTACTATATGACAGCAATTCCACTCCTATGTATATACCCAGAAGAAATGAAAATACATAACCACACAGAAACTCACACATTAATATTCACAGCAGCACACTCATAATTGTCACAGAGTGAAAAACTGCTCAAATGCCCATCAACTGATGAATGGATACACAAAATGTGGAATACTACTGGCCATGAAAAGGAAGGGGACACAGATAATATGCTACAATGTAGATGAACCTCAAAACTATAATGTTAAGTGAAGGAAGCCAGACACAAAGGATCTTTGATTCCTTATGAATCATACTTATGATTCCATTTCTATGAAAGGCCAAGAAAAGAAAAATTTATAGACAGAAACCAGATTAGTATCTGCCTAATCTGGAGGAATTAGTGGGCAAGGGGAAATGAAAACTGATTGTTAATGGATATGGGGTTTCTTTTGGGGTAACGAAAATGTTCTAGAACTGACTGGTGATGGATGTACAGTTCTGTGTATACATTAAAAACCACTGAATTATATACTTTTTATGTATAACATGTATACGTGTATGTATAACATATATATATGTAAAACATATATATACAAATAGAACTGGGTTTTTTTTTTCAAGATTTTATTTATTTATTTGACAGAGATCACAAGTATGCAGAGAGGCAGGCAGAGAGAGGGAGAGAGAGAGAGAGAGGAGGAAGTAGCCTCCAGGCTGAGCAGAGAGCCTGATGTGGGGCTCGATCCTAGGACTTTGGGATCATGACCTGAGCTGAAGGCAGAGGCTTTAACCCACTGAGCCACCCAGGCTCCCCACAAATACAGTTGTTAAAAAACAAAACTGCTGTGGCTTCTGTTTTCCTAACTAGACTAATTTATGTCCCAAAATGGGTTGGTTGTGGATTACAGGGTAGAGAGAGTCTTACCAACAGAGACCAGGTTCTGGTAGTTCTCCAACATGACATCTTCATACAGGTCTTTTTGAATGGGGCTCAGCCATTCCCACTCCTCCTGGGAGAAGTAGATGGCCAAATCCCCAAATGTCACTGGCACCTGAAACAGAAAATCACATGTCCTTTCACCACAGGTTTATGCTTCCAAATGGCTGGAAACAACAAGGAACTTGTCCCAAACATGGGAGATCTATGGTGCCAGGAATCTTCAGGAAACATTTGACCTTCTGAGGCCAAGAGCAGCAGGTGCATTAAATAAAACATAACACAATATAATATGATGTAGCTATTATTAAAAACTATGTCCCATAAAAAGCAGTTACAACTTGGATTTACTGGGCACTGACAAAGGAAAGGCATTTTTCTAAGCTCCCTGCAGGTACTGACTCATGTTAACCAGTGACCACAGCACTGGTGAGAGAATCACAGCAATGTTACAGATCAGGAAGTGGGAGACCCAGAGACGGGAGCGTCACTTATGGACGGAAGGTCCACAACTAGTGAATGGAGAACCTGGAGTTCAATCTGGGCAATATGGCTTCTGATTAATGCCCCTAATTACACACTCTCTAAAGAGCCAAAGGGCCAAAGGTTCTTTGTAGATGTAACCAAGGTTACTCATCACTTGACCTTAAATAGGGAGATTATCCTGGATTATCTAAGCAGATCACAGGAACCCAAAACAGTAGGGAAATTTCCTCCAGCTGGAAGAGGGGAGTGGAAAAGAAGTCAGAAATCTGAAGCCTGATTTGATCTGCTATTGCTGGCTTGAAGATGGGGGGAGTGGGGGAAGGGACATGTAGAAAGCAGAAGAGGGGGTTAAAGCCTCTACCTTCGGCTCAGGTCATGATCCCAAAGTCCTGGGATCGAGCCCCACATCAGGGTCTCTGCTCAGCAGGGAGCCTGCTTCCTCCCCTCTCTCTCTTTGCCTGACTCTCTGCCTACTTGTGATCTCTGTCTGTCAAATAAATAAATAAAATCTTAAAAAAAAAAAAAGAAAGAAAGAAAGAAAGAAAGCATAAGAAACTGAATATGCTAATAAACAGTGAGTTCTGAAGAGCCTCAGATGTGACCTGAGCCTCAGGTCTGTCCACACAGCAAGCCAATACCTTTTTGCAGCCTTGGGAGACTGAAAGCAGAGGACGCAGCCATGCTGCACTGTGCCTGATCTCCAACCCACAAACTGTGCATCATAAATATGTGATGTTCTGAGCAGCCAAGTTTGTGGAAAAAGTATTTATTAGAGAAATCGCATTCAAGATGCTTATTTTAGAAAATCACTTCATCATCTAAAGTGGTGAAGCGTGTTTTTTAACGGAAGCTTGACTCACTGGCCTGATTGCAAAGAACCCAATCTGAATGAAAGGTTATGTGGAATCTCTGAAATCAGAGAGAGCTCCTCCTTGTAAATATGGGCTATACACATAAAAACAAAGAGACATTAACAGATTAACTCTAGAGCACAACCTCGAATCCTCCTCTGCCTCAGCAGATGCTGCCTGGGCACTCTTGTCTACCTTGAGAAATGATGGTGGCTCTCCTCCACTACCCATGAACAGCTGAGGCACACAACCTGGAGATGCTAAACAAATGGGCAAATAGCCATATGCACACTGAGAAAAAAGGAGAGGAGGGCGCTGAGTGGTTACATGGGCTGCTGGAACTCTTCTCATCCTCCTACCCTCCATGGTTGATGGGAGGAAACAAAGACCAGAACTTGGATGGGATTCTGTCAGGCAGGAAGCTTCCATGGAAGGAAAGCGAATGACCTATGTCTTACAAGATGGAACTTCCCCGCAAGAACAGGGACTACTTACCTTGGACCTAGACTTCCCTCGCGCAGCAGGCATCCTTTCCTCCCCCTTGAGGGTCCGCATTTGGAGAAGGGCAGAGTGCAGAGAAGGTGGGGCTGTGGGAAAAGAAAAAAGTCATGAGGATGACAGGGCCTTCTGGGTAGTCCCAGCGTATTTAGGGTAAGAACTCCCTGGTCCTTCACCCTAGTCACACGTGCATGCGCAAGCAAACATACACACAGGTGCACAGACACACATGAAGGGAGGTCAGAATATCTTCTGCAGCATTCCTGACCCTTCTCAGAGAAGGGGCAGAGTCAGTGCTCTCTCTTCCCAGGATCACAGAAGGCTCCAGATCAGGAGGCAAGTGAATGTCTACTATGTGCCAGGCATTGTCCCAGGTGCTGAGGAAAGAGCAGAGTTAGACCAGAATTACCAGCTCCCCTGTACCTTATACTCCACCAGGGATGGCAAGTTCATATAGAACACAGAGTCAGCTGAGATCATTGCTATATAAACAAAACAAATCCCCCTCCAAAACAGCGCTGGGGGTGGAGAGGTAGTTGAGGGAAGCCTCTCCAAGGATGCAACACCGAGTTGAGGTGTGACTGTAGTACAAGTGTCAGGCATTTCGATGCTTGGGAAAGAGCATTCTGGGTAGAGGTACAACAGGCGCAAAGGCCCTGCAACAGGTGTGTACTTGGTGTGTGGAGGAAAGTAAATGGTGTGCTTAAGCAGAACAAGTGAGATGGAGAATTATGACATGGAGAACTCTGAGATGATTGAGCTCAGGAGGGGCCACAACACAAAGGGTTGTGAGTGGTCTGGAACTGATCCTAAGCATGATAAGACATCACTGAGGGAGCAGGAGTCTGAGGAGTGGAGTATGTGACTTAACATTTAACAAAATTTGATGAGTGGCTCTGTGGTGAGTACACTGTGGATGCTGATGAGAGGTGGAGGGGATGCAAGAGCTGAAGAGGCAATTCATCAGGCAGGTTATGTGTAAATCCGACATTGAAATTTGGTGGGATGGACTAGGCCCCTCTATCACTGCGTCACTCTGCACCTATGCTGTTATATATGCATTAGCTACTGGTAACTAGTGAATTCTGAAAATAAGGCTACTGCAACAGAGTGTTTAATGCTATTTAGTTTCAATTAATTTATTACTAAAGTCTTAATAAAATAATAAATATTAAAATCAACAAGTTAAAATTAAATCTAAAATTAAAAACTGATCCTCGATTTAATTACTGTAGAACTCTGAAGAATGTTTGAAATAACTGGGTATGTGAATCTATTTTTCCAATGATAAGTTTTATGAAATTTAAATACAGATCAAGAGGCACCTGAGCACACTCCCAAATCCACACGGACAGAAGCTCCCACACTTGCTATCTGCCCAGACCTCATCTATGTAGCTCTTCATCTGTACCCTTTACATGGCTCAGTTGGTTAATGTTTGCCTTCAGCTCAGGCCATGATCCCACGGTCCTGGGACTGAGTCCCATATCGGGCTCCCTGCTCAGCGGGGAGTCTGCTTCTCCCTTTCTCTCTCCCCCTGCTTGTGCACTCTCTCTCAATAAATAAATAAATACAGATCAAACAGTAAAAATTAAGTGTCTGAAGTGTACTGCATGTGTAAAACACAGATTTTAAAGACTTAGTATGAAAAAATATAAAATATTTCCTATTTTTGTTTATATAGATCACAAACTGATGGTTAGGATATATTAAATAAAATGTGCTAAGATTAACTGTAACGATTGTTTCTTTCCACTTTTTTCAATGTGGCTGCTAGAAAATTGAAAATTTATGTCTTGCATTACATTTCCACAGGATAACACTGCTCTATACTGGAGTCTATACCTTTCAATTGCCTCATTTTCTTCATAGCACAACCTGCCTCCCTAGAACAGCTTACGTTTGTGTTTGTGTGGGAACAATCTCCCCCACCTTGACTTGGGCTCCCCGAGAGCAAGCTACCTTGACTGTTTCATTCACTGTTATCCTGAGAGCTGAGAATATATCTGCACAGTGGAGTGCTCAAGAAATACTTGCTGACTAAATCAATAACCAGTCCAATGCTTCCTGGCATGATGAAACTGGGCTGACATTTTATGTCAACATCATCTTATAGAGAAACATTTCTGCTAGCAGTGACTTTAGCTCTCTAAATTTGTCTTTTGGAGAAGGCCAGGGTCTACAGAAGGCAGAAATGGAGTGTACTTTATATATCCCCTTTTTGAAAAATTTGAAATGTAGAGAAAAGAATAGTATCATGAACAGCTGATTCCTTTTCCACCAAATGTTAACATTTTCCTTTTTTTCTGCAATCATTTCAAAATTATAAACACAATCAAAATTCATGTCTACATGGTTCAGCACATACCTCTAAAGAATGCCATCAACATACTTCAGTGCCAACAACAGTGCAATAGTGAATATGTCATAAAAATCTTTTGATTTTTCTTTTCTATTATTTATTTATTTATTTGAGAGAGAGCACAAGTGAGCACAAGTGGTTTAAGGGTCAGAGGGAGAATCAGACTCCCTGTTGAGCAGGGAACCTGATATGGGACTCAATCCCAGGACTTCAGGATCATGACCTGAGCCAAAGGCAGACATTTAACAACTTAGCCACCAATTTGCCCTTTTGGTGATTTTTCTATGAAAAAGGTACAGTTGCATACAGTCTTGAATATGGAAATATGAATATTTCTCTCTACAGATTCTTTTTTTTCCTCTCTTGAGGGTGGAGTTAGGGAAGCCAAATGAAACCAAGGCCATAATTATGTTTAGAATTTGAGAATGGGTATGTTTTAGTTCAAATGCAAGTCCTAAGATCACCCTATACTGCTTAAAGGAATCCAGTCAGAAGAACATTTAGTTTATCATGCTTTCCTCTTTACAAAGAGAAAAGCATTAGTAGTAAGCAATAGTAATAAAACTAAGACTAATACTAAAATGAATACTGAGTGCTTAAACATGCAAGGTGTTACTTTAGGAAGACCATCATTTAATCCTCACTCCACTAACACCATTTCCAGATGAGGAACATGAAGCACAGAGTGGGAATAACTTGCTCAAGGTCATAGGGTGGAAAGTGGCAGAGCCAGGATTCAAGCTGAGGTTAACCCAGATACCCTGCTAACCCTCTAGGTCAGAGGAAAAGGCTGTGTTAAACACATCACTCTGAGGGCACCTGGGTGGTTCAGTCCGTTAAGAGTCTGACTCTTGATTTTGGTTCAGGTCATGATCTCTGGGTTGTGAGATCAAACACCACATCAGGCTACACATTCAGCAGGGAGTCTGCTTGAAATTCTCTCCCTCTGGCACTGCCCTCCCCACACTCTTTCATACTCACTCTCTCACACTCTCTAAAATAAATAAATCTTTAAAAAAAATAAGTAAACACATTATGCTGGAGTCAGACCACCTGGGTGTGGTAACTCTTTTCATTTAGGTGTGCTACCATGGCCATGTTACTTAACCTCTCTACCATTTTCTTTCCTTAATGAGAACAATACAGAACTCCTGGAATTGTCATGAAGATTAACAGAAGTTGAATGAAGGTCCTGCCTCTCTCTCCTTCCTCATGCAGTCTCTCTCCTTCCTCCTTGACAGTCCCCGAATGTGCTACCACAGCCCTGCCTCAGTTCCTCACTCATTTTGCTCTATGCTCCGATCTTACTTCTCTGCCAGTCTCACCCTAACCCTTCTAGTAACACTGCAACCTGCCGCTCACCCTCTACCGATCACTCTTCAGTCTCTCTTGTCCAGCCTTGACTTCTCTCTTCTTCATAACTCTGATCACTAATGCTCTATGACTGAGAGAATAAAAAAGGTATATATTGGTCTCTGACCCCTTCCTTGATAGCACAGAACTGCTAAAACCCTCATAAATTTGTCAGTGATAAGAACACTAGAAACGTCTCTTGTTCTAAAGAGGTGACTCTGGGTCGCTCCTGGACAGGGTCTGGTCACCAGAAAAGACCAAGCCATGAGTAGAAGCTTGAAATTTCCACCTCACTCCGGCATCTTCCAGGAGAGAAGCTGCAAATGGAATTAATGACTGATCATGCTTCCAAGAGGAAGCCTCCACAAAATCCCTATAGTATGGGGTCTGGAGAGCTTTCACACTGGTAAACACATCCATGCTGAAAGGGCAGCACACCCCAAATCCACAGGGACAGAAGCTCCCACACTTGGTACCCGCCCAGACCTCACCTACATAGCTCACCTATGTAGCTCTTCATCTGTACCCTCTACATAGCCTTTACTAAACTGGCAAATATGTTTCCACTCTGTTCTATGAGCTGCTCCAGCAAATCAGTTGAACTGGAGGAGACGGGGAATTTCTGATTTGGAGCATGTTGGACAGAACTTGTGGGTAGCCTGGGATCTACTATTGTGATTGGTCTGTGAAGTAGAGGGGCAGTCTCATGGAATTGAGTCCTAAACCCATGGGATCATGCACTATCTCCAGGGAGACAGGGTGGTTAGAACTGAGTTAAATTGTAGGACGCCCAGTTGCTGTTGAAAAATTGCCTCATGAGGAAAAAACCTCACACATTTGGTATAAGAAGGGCCATGCTATATGTGAGTAAAGGACACACATGGGGAAAGACTGAGTCCTTCCCCAAAACACTATGTAACTTGTTTGTTTAGTCCATCTGGCGCTACCATCTGTCTCCATCCACTTACGTGCACACCCCAAGTGCCATGGTGTGGTGCCTTCACTTCTTCACTTCTTCAAAGAGGGACCTCTTCAACCTGAGTGCAGTTCTTTGGGTGGGATACTAGTATCATGGTCAGTGCTCAAAGGGCAGCTGAATTTATCATTATTGTTGTTGTTAGGGTGGGATGGGGCCAGTGCTGTGGGCTGCGAGTCTAGGAAAGGCTGAGTCACTGCGCTGCCCCCCGTGCTCTGGGGAAGTGCTCAGGTGTGCGTGTAGAATACGCTCATCCCTGGGGAATGGCATCACCTCTGTGGCTAATAAAGTACAAGGTTTTTAAAAAAAAATTTTTTTTTTTTCATTTAAGACAGAGAAAGAGTGCATAAGCGGGGAGGACAGTCAGAGAGAGAGAGGGAGAAGCAGATTCTCCGCTGAGCAGGGAGCCCAAGGTGGGGCTCAATCCCAGGACCTTTAAATCATGACCTGAGCTGAAGGCAGATGCTGAACTGAGCAACCCCCAGATGCCCCGAGATATTTTATTTAAAATTTTTTAAAAAATATTTTATTTATTTGAGAGAAAAAGAATACAAATGAGGGAGGGGCAGAGAGAGCAGCAGACTTCCACTGAGCAAGACGCCTGATGCGGGGCTCAATCCCAGGACCCTGAGATCATAACCTGAGCCAGCCACCCAGGCACCCCTGTACTAGATATTTTAAATAAATCACATGATCTTCTTCCATCTTTAGAGCAAAAAAGGAACCTCAACATGGACCTGCCTATTGCCACACAGGTTTAAGTAATGGCACCTAGGCTTGAGCCCCTACCAACATGCAGCACAATCTGCCCTCTTGGTGTGACACAGGAGTCTATATGTGAAATACCCCTGCTGTCCACTCTGGCAGGGTTTAAGAGACATCAGTATGCCACCACAGTTACGAGACGTTTACCTTTGTTATATCAGACTGGCTACAGGACTTGGGGAGATTCATGTTAAGGTTGAGGAGCTGTGACTCAGTGACCAACCAAGTGGTCTGGCCTTCCATTCTGTGACTGTGCTGAGCAAGGCTACCCTCATGCAGAAAGTAGACAAAGGGGCCTACCCAAAGTCTTCAGAGGCCTGAATTCTCTCCGCATTAAACTCCAGGGCAGGGTTATCTGGGTGATTTGTAGGACCTGCCAATTTCCATGGTGTAAACACGCCCCTAAGGGCCCCACTGCAAGCTACCAAACTCACATCACTGAGCACAGAACTGGGGAAAGGTTTATGATCTAGTGTGAACCAGGCCCAGCACTCCAATACCACAAAGTCTCTTAGGACAAAGCTGCATTCTTTGTCTGGGAGTTCTCCTACTTTTGACTAACAGTCCCAAACTGTAATGGTAATGCCCAGTTCTGTGGTCCAGAACAGAACCCAAAGCAGCTTTATCATTATAGAAAAGTTCTGCTGGTTGATTCTGCTTCATTTTCAAACATCCACATGACTGGCATCCTACATCATAATAAATCTGAGCTTGTATTGATAAAAATATCCTACTTTAAACTATTTATCAGTTAATTACATCCCTTGGCTTTTCCCTTCCAATTCCTCAGGTAGAACAGATTATTGCATGAAGTAGAATCGTGTCCATCTTGTGGTTTCTCAATGCTGTTTGCACTAACCCCAAATTAGAAAACCACAATTCTTGCCCACAGAAAAATTTTCTCTGAGAAACTCAGCACTGCTGGGGAGGAAGGAACAGCAGTTTGATATTAGATAATTCTGGATTCAAAATTTGCATCTGCCAAATATCGGGGTAAAGAAAACCCTTAGCTGTTAGGAAGTTTACATGCACTACCTTTACAGAAACTATCCTCAGCAAGAGGCACACAGTAATTCCTCACCTTCCTTATCCCTTTTATCTCAGTATACACCACACATCCAAAAGACCAAGGAAGCCTGAAACCCACTCAGAAGGCTGTGGGTAGAATTCTCATACAGTGCAGGCAGGAGAGAAACTAGCACAACCTCAGTGGAGGGTAATTTGGCAAATCTTTGAAAATTGAAGGTACACATCCCCTCTAACACAGTAAACCTCATTTCTGGTACTGTGTTTGGAAGTCCTTGCATGTGGATAAAATTACACACAAAGGTATTCATTGTGGCAAGACTTGTAGGAATAGGCACTTAAGGTTCTACAGTTAAGGGCATGAGCCTGGAGGCTGTCTGGGCTCAACTTCTAACTCTGCAACCCTTCTCTGGGTGAACTCTCATGTCCTCTTTAGGCCTCTGCTTCCTCAATTGGAAAATGGGGCAAGTAACAATGACTCCAAAGAGCTGTTTGGAACATTAAATGAATAAAACCACGTAACACACTTAGAGCAGTGCCAGTGCTTCCCAAATACAAATTACCAACAGACTGGAGATAACCAAAATGCCCATCAATAGAAAAATGGCTAAGTGCTTCTCCCTCGCCTTCTGCCTTAACCTACTCCCTCCCCTGGCTCATGCAAGCAGGGTGCACGTGCTCTCTCTCACAAATAAATAAAATCTTTTTTTTTTTTTTAAAAAAGATCACAAGTAGGCAGAGAGGCAGGCAGACACAGAGAGAGGGGGGAAGCAGGCTCCCCACTGAAGAAGAGAGCCTGATGCAGGGCTCAATCCCAGGACCCCAGGATCATGGCCTGAGCCGAAGGCAGACGCTTTAACCCACTGAGCCACCCAGGCACCCCAAATAAAGTCTTTAAAAAAATAAGTAAAGGGGCACCTGGGTGGCTCAGTGGGTTAAGCCTCTGCCTTCGGCTCAGGTCATGATCTCGGGGTCCTGGGATGGAGCTCCGCATCGGGGTCCCTGCTCAGCAGGGAGCCTACTTCCCCTTCTCTGTCTCTGCCTGCTTCTCTGCCTACTTGTGATCTCTGTCTGTCAAATAAATAAAATCTTTAAAAAAATAGGTAAAAAAAAAAATGAGTAAGTAAAAACTTTCCAAGGTGATGCTAATAGGAAGTCATCGTTCATTTTATTTTTTAAAGATTTTATTTATTTACGTGGGAGAGAGAGACAGAGCACAAGAGGGAAGAGGAGCAGGAGAGGGAAAAGCAGGCTCTCAGTAGAGCAGGGAGCCTCACATGGGGCTCAACCCCAGCATCCCCAGATCATAACCTGAGCCAAAGGCAGATGTTTAACCTGAGCAACCTCAGAGCCCCAAGAAGCCATAGTTTAGGACCATTATGCCAGTATCTATGAGCCTCAGGAGCCAGGGCAAAAGATCAGATCCACCCCCGCCCCGGCCCCAAACACAGACCTTAGTGCTGAAGGAGAAAAGTCTGTGATAAGCTCAAAGCCAAACTCTTGGATTCCCTGATCAAAGGATACCACCAAGTCACTGCTGGTGGCCCTTTCCAGCTTTGGGGTTGAATGAGATGGGAAATCTGTGTGTTGATCCTGTGCTTAAGCCATAATCCCTTCACCCTGCTGTATTTCTCCAACCACTTATGACTGCTCAATATAAACTGAACTGTCTTCCTATCAAATGCACACTCCAGATGAACTGCAATCGGTCTAGCCAGTTAACTAGCACAGTGCCTGACTCATGGCAGGCCACTACACCACAAAGTAAGTGATGCCTCTCAGAGCCCACCCAGACTGCAGACCACAGACACTATCTTACCTAGAGATCATCATCCCTTTATCACCTCTCTCCTCCAGCCCCCCAACTCTCCTACCTATCCTCACACTTTAGTAAAGTCCATGGTGTGCCCTATACACCAGTGGTTCTCAACTGGGGTGACTCTGCCCATCAGGGGACACCTGGCAATGTGTGGAAACATTTTTGCTTTCACAGCCTGTAGAGGAGGGGGATGTGCTGCTGCCATCTGGTGTGTAGACACTAGGGATAAGGCTAAATTACATCCTACAACAGGCAGGCCCTCCCCCCCCACCACACACACACCCCTAAACAAAAAAATTCCCTGGCCCAAAATATCCACAATGCAAAGAATGAGAAACCCTGGTCTGACACAGAAACATCTCCAATTCCTGTGTCATTGGGAAATACTACTCCTTGGGCCCTGCTACTTCCCAACCCAGGATATTCAGCTCACAGGCTCCCTCGAGACATCTCCATTCTGGAAGATCCAGGACTCCTAGTCTCCCCTCCCACACCCCACTACTGCCCTCCCAGGACCCCGACCAGAGAATTCTGAACCTATCTAGCCTAGACTTTAGGGTTATTTTATATGATTCCAAAACCCTAGCTCTGGCTCAACTTCTGCTATTCTTCCCCTGGATCTTGCTCTCTAGGTGGGTGTGAGATCCTTGGGGTCATTATTTAATAATCAAACACTCAACTTACATGTTCCTCACCGTCCACAAGGCTAAAATCACTACTACCTAATACCATCCCTGCGTGGGAAGAGAAACGAGGAGAAGTGGATTTCCAAAACCTCTCTGGAAGTTGCACGAGTGGTGAGTGACGGAACCTGGAGTCCCCCGTTAGAAAGGAGAGGAGAGGCCCCCGCAGCCAGCGGTCCCCGAGGCCACTGGGCCATGCTCTCCCTTCCCCTACACACTGAGGTAGCTGCGCTACCGGGAGCACCGTGCTCCACCGTGGGGCCTTCCTCTGAGGCTCTGAGACCGAAGCCTCCCCAGCATTCAGCACCGCGACCCTACCTCCACCCCCGAACCTCACACGACACCCAGCGCTACGACCCACGGCACCCACAGCTCTGCGCCGGGGTCGCACCCGTGTCACTGGCTGGCTTCGCGCGCCCTCCCTCTCACCGAAGGGCACTCCGGCCTCCTTCCTACCCCAGCCGGGCAGGCAGCACGCGCAGCCGCGCAGAACCCTCCCGTCGGGGCAGATACGCCAATGTAACCCCACAGGCGTCCCACACGGCGAGCACCGGCCCCCGGGTCTGAGGCAGCACACGAACGCGCTCCGCCAACAGGAGCCTCCGTGCCTCCTGCACGCGTCCGCTCCCCGCTCCCAAACGCCCCGCCCCGCACAGGGAAGCCCACGGTCCGGGACACGCGCCCGTTCCCACACCTGCCGTCCGTCTCCCGCACGCAGCCGCCACCACGCATCCCGAACAGTGCCGGCCACCACCGTGCACGCAGCCCCGGGCGCGTAGCTCGAGCCCCGCGTCACGCCCCCCCCCCACCGTCCCGGGCCCTTGACCCGGCACCATCCCCGACCTGCCACCCCGCGCCGCCTCACGACCCCGCGCCACCCCCGACCTACCACCCTGCACCTCCTCACAACCTCGCACCGCCCCGCGACCCCGCACAACTTCACCACTTTACAGACACGCATTCACACTCACCTCAGTCCCCAGGGATCGCGTCCGGGTAGCGCCCACTCCAAAATCTGCGCAGCATCCCGCGCCCGGCCGCGCCTGCGCACTCTCCTCCGTAACCCCAGACGCACCGCCAGCCCCGCCCCCTCACACGAGCAACACGTAGACCAGCCGCCGGCCCGCCCACTGGGCGTCCCCAAGAACTTCCAGCCCCGCCCCTAAACAAAGCCACGCGGCGCGCACGCGCTCACTCGCCTCTCCTGGGACCTTCCCACAGGCTGGCCTGAGCCCCACACCCCCCCTCCCGCCCTCGCAAGGCACGTACGTAAGCACTGCCGCGCAATCAGAGCGGCCCTGGGGGCGCTGCCGCACGCGCCGCGCCAGGCCCCGCCCCTGCACCATCCCATCTTTCACACGGGGCCGCGCACACCAGACCCTACCGCGCGGTGCGCGGACTCGCTCCTTCCGCTAAGTTACGTTGACGCCCTCAGGCGCAGTCTTTCCGTGATCCATTGACCCAAATCCAGCCTCCGCGGCTGGCCACCCTCATCGCGTGCACACCCGCAGATGCCCGTCCGGGGGCTTCTCGACCCAGCGCCCTCCACTTCGCACTGCAGGGCTCACCCGCGGGTGCTGCCGCGCGCACTCGCGCGTGCGCACTGCGAGCTCAGAATGCACGTCCTCGGGGCCTTTGGGGCGCCGCGCGGAGCGTCCCCGGAGGGCCAGGCCCAAAACGTGCGATTGAGGGACCCGGGCTTGCGCTGGCAGAGATCTGTCAGGCCGCAGTCGAAAGGACCCGCGGGAGGGACGGAGGAGGGATGCTCCTCCAGGCCCGCAGGGAATCCCACTGGCGCCTACGTAGAACGAAGAACCCCAGGATCCTTCGCGTGGCGTCTCCCCAGCCCGCAGCCCAAGTTTCCCCGGAGCTCCTGCGGCGCGCGATGACGTCACGGCCGAGCGCGGCGGCGGTGCCCGAGGCCCCGCCCCCTTCGCGGTTGGGGGTCTGAGAGGTGTGGGGCGTGCGCTGCGGTCGCGAACCCAGCGCCTGGTCGTCTGCGAGCGGGAGGCGCAGGGTGGGTCGTTGTGTGTGTCTCGGGGCGTGCGTGCGTCCCGCAAACGTGCGGACTTTGCCTGCTTTCGCACGACGGCAGAGCAGCTGTGACACGGATTCGTGGGGCCTAGGAGCTGAGCTGAGCTCCCACCTGACCCTGGGTCCCGGCCCTCGCGGCTGTGGGCAGTGCGCGTGCACAGAGGCTGCGTTTGTACAGGCGCGCGCTCGTGTAAGGACGCGTGTGAAACCACCGTTGGGACCGCGTGTGCAGGCTCCGTTCTTCTCCCCACCCTCAGACCGTCCTCTGACCCCGGCGGGCTCCTCCGCTCAGCCTGATTCCGACCCAGGGGCCGGGACGACTCTGACGCCCGCGGTTAGGAGCCCAGTGCCCGGGCCCGCGCCCACCCCGACCAGACAACAGCACCCAGTGCACCCGTCGGAGGTTCCCGTGACCCGCCTCTCCGGGTTCGACCAACACGCGAAGAGCGGTGCACGCGGTTCGGACAAACGTCCACTCACTAGGTCGCCAGCCGTCCTAAAACGGCCGGACAGAGTCCGCGGGACTGGGCTCCCGGCTTCGGCCGTGGCGGAGCCTCCGAGTGTTCGCCAGCCTGGAGGGCCCGGACAGAGGCTTCCTTACGTAGGCATGGCCGTTGGTGACTGGACTCAGTTTCCAGCCCCTCTTCCTTCCACAGAGCTGGGGGGGTGGGAGTGAAAGCTCGAGCCCTCTAGTCACTTGGTTGGCTCCCCTGACCACAGCCCCCACCCCAGGAGTCCCTTGTCCCTCCCCCCACCCCCACTCCCACACTGCGGCGCCTTTAACATGACAAAAGACACCCTTCACTCTCTCCTCCCTTAGGAATTCCAACGGTTTGGGGAGCTCAGCGCCAGGAAGGGGCAAAGGACTAGGACCTACTTCTTACTGCAAAGCGCGGTATTGCAGCCTGTTTGGTGCAAATCCAGGGTTTGTGGTTGCGCTGGCCTGACCGGATGAATGAACGAGTTCCCGGGGCTAGATACTAAGAGGAAATGTGTGAGGGACTAATTCTTGGATTTCCGATTGTGTGACAAAGCAGTGGTGATATGAAAATAGCAGTTACCAGAGATGATTATTAGGACTTTTACTACCACCCCTGCTGCTAGCACCTAGCACATCACAGTCCCTGGTCAAAAGTGTCTTTTCCACCTAAGGTTTGTTTTTGTATTGTGTTTTTCTAAGATTTTATTTATGTATCAAAGAGAGTACATGAATGGGGGTGGAAAAGGGAAGGGGGAGAGAGAGACGGAGAGAGAGAGAAACAGACTCCCCCTAGCAGGGAGCCCAGTGTGGGACTCCATCCCAGGACCCCAAGATGGTAACCTCAGTTGAAGGCAGATCCCCAACCGACGAACCCCTCCAGGAATCCCACACTTAAGGTTTTATTTAATCCTTTACCCTACTCAGAGTTGTTTCTAACTGAAATCTCTGGTTTCCAGGTGCATAAATGGAGGCACAAGGAGATTAGGAAAGTACTCACCCAAAGGAGCAGGGCTAGCAAAGGTCAGAGCTGATTTCCGAATCCAGGCCCTGGGGACTTCAAAACCCCTGTCCTGTTCACCCCTTCAGGGGTTTTTCCTTGGAGGAAGCTGCTTCTTGAACAGGAAGATTCTTCTGCACACCTGGTGGTGCTGGAACAAAGGGGATGGCCAAGAAAATCAAGAAAACCTGCAATCTGGCAGTTCTGTGTTTTCCTTAGATCACCTCCCAAGAGTGAGTATCATTCTTTCTGCTGTTTAGGGAAACTTTGGTGGGAAAGTTTGGGAAGCCATGCACCGAAGAGAGCTTTATGAATTTGGACACTGCATGGCTATAGAGAAACCAGAGGGCCAGGGCTGAGATGTCCTAAATCCTGGTAAGGCCCTGGTCTGCCCGTTTCTCTGAATGAGGCAGTCTCCCAATAATCCTGTGAATGTGTGGAAGGCAACAAGCTTGTACCGGAACCAGGCCCACAGTCCATTCCGTGTCTTTTGTTCTGTCGGTTTCTCTCGCTGGCCTCTGGAATTTGACTGACACCTTGAAGCTAACACCTGCTGTTGGGGAAGGCGAGTTCCCTCAGGAGTTCCCTCGGGTGGGGGTGGGGGTATCTACAGGCCCTGAGGCTGCTAAGTGAATTTGGGAATGAAGGTATGAATAAATAAATCCTGATAGTTTAAGCATACAAACCTGAGATTGAGAGACTGTGCAATTTCTTAACAAATGAAATTTTGAGAGCTCTGGGTTCAAGCCAGAAATTTCTGGCACAAAGTCACAATGATATTCTAGAGCTTGATCTTAAGCCACTTTAGTATTTCATTTATTCTTTTATTTATTCAATATATTCTTTAGTTTCTATTATGTGCAAGAATTTTGCCAAGCTGGTATAAAATAGTAGAATCATAACTAATAGAGGTGGTATCCACAATCGTGGAGATTGATGTAGGAAAGATGCGAGGGCTCAAAGCCAATGTCTAAAAAAGAATTCCTAAGACGTCTTTGGTGCAAAAAGGTGGTTTTATTAAAGCATGGGGCACAGGACCTGTGGCAGAAAGAGCCGCACTGGGGGTGGGTGGGGAGGTGCCTGGCTGGTTTAGTGGCTGAAACATCTGCCTTTGGCTCAGGTCATGGTCCCAGGGTCCTGGAATTGGCTTCCCTGGGCTCCCTGCTTCTCCCTCTGCCCCTGCCCCAAATCATGCTCTCTTCTCTTTCTCAAAATTAAAGAAAATCTTAAAAAAAAAAAAAATAGGAAGGAAGAAAGAAAGGAAGGAAGGAAAGAGCTACTACACTGGGGTCAGGAGGAGTGCCTTATTATATACTTTCAAGTTGGAAGAGGGTTAGGAATAGTGTAAGTCTCTACAGAATTTTGGAAGCAAGATTTTCAGGACTTTCAAAGGGCTAACTATTGTTACAAAAAGGCCATTTATTACCGTCTAATAAAACCTGAGTCATGAGACCCTTCAGATCTACATTGGTGGGTCATACGCCCGGAGATGAATGCCAACATGTATTTGAGGGGGTCTATGTAGAGATAAAGGAAGTTTCCAAAAGAATTTTTTTTTTAAGATTTTATTTATTTGACAGAGAGACAGTGAGAGCAGGAACACAAACGCGGGGGTTGGGGTGTGGGGAGAGGGAAAAGCAGGCTTCCCACCGAGCAGGGAGCACAGTGCAGGGCTCAATCCCAGGATTCCAGGATCATGACCTGAGCCAAAAGCAGAAGCTTAGCTTCACAACTGAGCCACCCAGGCGGCCTCCAACAGAATTTTTATATGTTAAAGGAGACTTAGAGGATGGGGGGGGGGGGTCTAGTGGAATTTCCTTTTACACTTAGCAAAGTGTCAACATCCTGGCAGCTGAGTTCCTAGAGGAATGTCACTCTGCCTTTTTCCAGGACTTGTCAGTGGGCTGTAAGTAATAAGGAAATTCAATAATTTTTCTTCTGCCTTCGTTTCTCACCTCAGAACTATAGAAGAAAGCGTTCTGGAGGATTGAAAGGAAAGAAAGGATGTCTCTTTCTCTGATAGAAGAGAGTCCTACAGATATGCCGTCACATGTAGCATCTGCTTCTTGTCTGAGAGGACTTGCTGCCCTCTAGCCCAAGAGAAGGCCCGTATAGTCTCTCATGCCAGCTCTTCCCAGGCACAGACTCACGGAGCCTTTGAGGCAAGGATAACAGCTGCCTATTTTGAGACGTTTTGTTGTGTGATAAAAACAAACTCACTAGGGGCATCTGGGTGGCTCAGTTAAAGCCTCTGCCTTTGGCTCAGGCAAGGTCCTGGAATCAGCCCCGCACTGGGTTCTCTGCTCAGCGGGGAGCCTGCTTCCTCCTCACTCTCTGCCTGCCTCTCTGCCTACTTGTGATCTCTGTCAAATACATAAATAAAATCGTCAAAAAAAAAAACCACAAAAAACTCACTCGTTTTAGAGTATCAGTCAGGTGTCCACCACGTGTCGCCATTGAAATCTGCAGTCACACACTTGGTTTCTTTACACCTGTCCCGGGCAGATCAGCAGGAGAAATTACTGCTTGCCCAAAACATTCTTAAGCAAACACATCTGGGCCACTGCGCTAATGAGTACCATAGCGTTCACTATTTCCACGTTCCATCCTCCCACAGCCCCCCGTCACACAGTCATGTGTGTCAAAACTGTTGTCTCTCCTCTACTTTACGACGACTGTCGTTTTCCTCTAATCTCCTCAGTGTATAGTGCCACCGTGCAGGTGGGGCAAATGGCAGAGTCGGCTTTAAATCCGAACACGTCAGCACCTATACTGCACGTACAGTGAGTGAGTGTTTCAGCCAGAAGGCAGACACCGACAACCTGGGCACACCAAAAAATCCCATGCTGTTCGAAGAAAACAACTCATATTTAAGGATATTTAAGGGCACAAACAAGTTAATCATTTTTTAAAAAGTGGGGAAAATTGATACTATGTTACTTAATCTGCAAAGACTGGGCTGCTGGAACTAAACTAAATACCTCATGAACTGCAGGAATTTATTTCTCATGGTCTGGAGCCAGACAGGAAGCTGTCGGTGTTTCTGACCGGCAGACACAGGCACACTCTTGCAAATCATTGCATTTTGTTGAATGTCCTATATAAAAGGTGCTCTTACCTACACCTTTCTGCCAGCCTAGTATATTCTGTATGATTGTGCAACTAGGCAGACAGACAGAACTTCCTGTCCTCCGATGACCGACCGATGACTGAGGATCAGGCTCCTCTGTTTCCCACAGACCTATATTTTACTTCTCCGATCACTACTGGAAATTTACACGGTTGATTGTGACGTCATATGCATGTGTGTTTGTGAGTGTTATAATATAAAACTGTATACAGCTAAATAAACAAAGCTTGAACAATGAACACATTTATATATAAAATGTATATATAAAGAAAACATGTTTATGTATAAAATTTATATGCAAAACCTGTATTTATGTAAAATATATTTTAAAAACTATAAACATAAACTACATAAACATTAAAACTCTAAATAAATAGGGGCTCCTGGCTGGCTCAGTCCATGCAGCATGCGACTCTTGACTTTGGGGTTGTGAGTTTGAGCCCCATGTTGGGTACAGAGATCACTTAAAAGAAATCTTGGGGTGCCTGGGTAGCTCAGTGGGTTAAAGCCTCTGATTTTGGCTTGGGTCATGATCCCAAGGTCCTGGGATTGAGCCCCACATTGGGCTCTCTGCTCAGCAGGGAGCCTGCTTCCTCCTCTCTCTAGGCCTGCCTCTGCCTACTTGTGATCTCTGTCTGTCAAATAAATAAATAAAATCTTTAAAAAAAATCAAAATTAAAAAAAAAAGAAAAAATAATTTTAAAACAAACTAAATATATAAACATAAAAAAAAATTATACATGTCTATAGAAAATGTTTTATATCTAAAACTTAACAAAATTTGTAAGTATGAATATATAAAATATTTTATGAAAAACATAAAACTAAATAAAACTAAACAAAAACTTGAAATTATAAACATAAAATATATGGGGGCACCTGGGTGGCTCAGGGAGCCTGCTTCCTCCTCTCTCTCTGCCTGCCTCTCTGACTACTTGTGATCTCTCTGTCTCTGCCAAGTAAATAAATAAAAAATCTTAAAAAACAAAACAAAACAAAAAAAAATAAAATATATGTGCTTATACATAATTTTTATGTTCAATTGTTTTGAAAGTGTGCAATTTTCACAATTTTCACTTATATTTTCCTTTGTATCCTAGAGTTGTTTAATGGAAATATTTTATAATTTCTTGTTGTAAACATCTTTATGTTTTCATTTTCTCCTTTAAATCTCTTCATTTCCTACATGTGAGCATAAATGTCACTTGTCATGTCAATTTTTGGAGGTATGGATGCTTTCTTTGTAACCTGACCAAATATATGGTCATAGGAAAAGGATTCTATGTATGTTTGAAAAGAGGTTTATTTTCTTTTTCTCTTCTTTTTTTTCTTTAAGATTTTATTCATCCATGATAGAGAGAGAGAGAGAGAGCGCGAGTGCACGAGCAGGGGAAGAGGCACGAGGAGACGGAGAAGCAGATTTCCCCCCACCCAGCCAGGAGCCAGGAGCCTGACATGCGGCTCCATCCCAGTACCCTGGAAATCATGACCTGAGCCGAAGGCAGACACTCAATCATCTGAGCCACCCAGGAGCCCCAGAGGTTTATTTTCTGTTGTCTGTGGTCTGCTCATTTCCTGGCCCTGCGTAGGAAAATTCTGAAGAAATAAAGGCAGAGACAGGCCACCCCAAAGGTGTCCCTGGGTAGACTTTTAGTCCTTAGTTAGGCTCCGAAGGAATCAGGAGAAACAGTGGCTACCTGAACACTTCGTTATAAACTTGCTCCGAGAAACAGAAGTGGGAAGAAACAGACTAAATTGTTGACAGTGGCCATCTATGTAGAACAATTATTTTCAATATTTATCTTGATAGCTTACACTACCCTCCCCTCTTTTTTTCTAAAATAAGAAGTTCTTACTCTTCCCAATGTAAAGCCAGACCACATTATTATGGCTAAATCATGGGAGGCCATCCTTATCCATTTACCACAATTCTATCTGATAATAAATAAATTATCTTTGAGATATTTCTCCCTCAGTATAATGACTAAGCAGAAAGGGATGTGGTTGGAACCACTAAAGAGCTTTAGGTCCCCTAATCGCTGACAGTTCAGTTCCTCCGGTTGGACCCCTTCCTGTGGAAATCAAAGAGCGATGCCCCAGGCACAGACCTGAGCTTCTCCCAAAAGGGGGGCCCCACGGGAGCACTCAGGACAACTTCCCAGCAGCTCCCACCCCGGCAGCACTGTCTCCCCCAGAGAAGGAGCCACAGTTATTGGAAGGTCCTGGTTAAAACTGCCCAGCTCTGAGCAGGGCAAGTCGGTGGGCGGCAAAGGAGACAGGACACACGTGATGCCCCTCATTCTAATTGTCCAGTGTCTGTGGGGCATAGCACAGGGCGAGAGGGTGCGCGTCTAGCCCAGGAGACCCATCTCTCAGTGCCATCCTCAAATGTTCCTGGACTATGAGAGCAGATTAATTGGGTATCCGGGAAGCATGAGTTCCTCTCTCTGGAACTTGAGAGAAATGGCCCATTTCTTGCAAAGGAGAGATCAACAATAGCACCCTTTTTATTCAGAGGGATGAAAAGGATTCTGGAGGAAATGAATAAGCATAGACAGTATTTGCAGTACTGAGGGTTTTTTTTTTTTTTTAAGATTTTATTTATTTGAGACAGAGAAAGAGAAGGAGAGAGAACACTAGCAGGGGGAGCAGCAAAGGGAGAAGGAGAAGCAGGCTCCCCACTGAGCAGGCAGCTCAATGCGGGACTTGATCCCAGGACACTGGGGTCCTGACCTGAGCCCAAGGCAGACGCCTCACTGACTAAGCCACCCAGGCGCCCCAACACTGATGCTTCTCCTGGTGGCAAATTCATAGGCGCTTTGGATCTCGTTGCACAAAGCTTGACGACTGATTTCTTACTCACCCTGGTCACTTTCATGTGCGTGATGTGTTCCTGGCAGCTAGATGGACCCCGGTGTGCGGGCGGCCAGATCGAATGGAGAGACGGATCACAGCCTTTCTCACCACCAGTAGCTCTAATCTTTGGGGGCCACGAAGTGGCCTATAGAGAGAGTTTGGCTTGACACAGTTCGGGGAGGGGTCATACTGTTCCACAGGGTCCGGCAGGCGGAGGCCAGGGGCACTGCCAACATCTCACAGTGGACACACCACTCTCCCTGAAGAGCTGCCCTGACCGAATTTCACCAGTGAGGGGGCTCACAAGCCCTGCCTTACATGGACAGAAACTTCTTCCATGTGACTTTTCAACGGATTCATAGTTCTGCGTTTTGCAGTATCCTCTGATTTAGCCAATCCTCCCAACTGCTCATACAGTTTCTCCCTTAAATATACTGTCATTCCCAGGGTGCCTGGGTGGCTTAGTTGGTGAAGTGTCTGCCTTTGGTTCAGGTCATGATCCTGGGGTCCTGGGATCAAGTCCTGAAGTCAGGCTCCCTGCTCAGTGGGGAGCCTGCTTCTCTCTCTGCCTGCTGCTCCCCCTGCTTGTGCTCTCTGTCAAATAAATAAAATCTTAAAAAAAAATTTAAAAAGCCTTCCTCCAGACTGAAGGGGGTACCAGGCCCCCCCTGGAAAAGGATGCCTCACCCGCTCTGTGGGCTGAGATGCCCGTTGGGACTCTGCTGTGGTGCCTTCTGGGCTCTGCACCAGCCTCCAGCCCACCTGAGCAAGGGGCTCCCAGGTCTCCCTCTGAGAGGCCTGGTGATGGGCTTATCGGCGGCGTCATCGACCTGACTCTGATCAGAAGTTACTCCCTCCTGCACTTCACCTCAAGACCACTTTGCAGAGCTCTGCCATGTGAACAGGGAAGTGGGGGGCATGGGTTATGGGGATGAGGTTGTGGGGGACTAGTCATGCCCGCAGGGACATTTCCCATGACACACAACTCCTTGTCAACTTCCATTCCAGTCTGCTGTGTCTTACAACACCCTGCGTGTCCCCATTCTGGACTTCAGGGACATGGTGTCCCTGGCCCTTCAGAAGACTGACTCTGCCTTGGTCACTAGGGCCTCATTCCTAACCACAGCTGTCACAGCACCCTCCCTCCGGCTCTGGTGGCTAGAGCAACCAGATTGACTCTTTCCATTCCAGTGGCAAGATACCTGGGACTTTACAAAATTCCCCTGGTGAGTAGCCCTGTGACCTCCATTATTATGCTTAATTACATCCCTATTACAAGCATCACTGGCTTTCTTTTCTTTCAAAAAATTTATTTATTTGAGAGAGAAAGTACGCGGAGCAGGGTGAGGAACAGAGGGAGAGGGGGCATCCTCAGGCAGACTCCCCGCTGACACAGGCTCAGTCCCACAACCCCGAGATCAGGACCCGAGCTGAAATCAAGAGCCTAACGCCCAACTGGCCGAGCCATCCAGTCGCCCTGGCTTCTTATTTTCACAAAACCAGTCAATTCTTTTGAGCCTCCTGGTCCTACACTACAAAGTGAGGAATACGACAGTCTTCCTGGAGGCTGTGGAAGGATGGGGGAATGACATGAGGGTGAGGGGTGAGGACAGGCGAAGTCCCAGTGTGGTGGCATTTTGATTCTTCCCTCCTCGTCTCCATCCGTCTATTCCTTCACCTTCCTGTTATCACTGGCAGTTCTGTGCACCACACACTGACGTATCTGAAATCATATTAAGATCTCACACCCTCTGATCGTCAGGCTACCAGCCTTTCAAGTTCTTGGGTGACAGTCGTATCTTGCCCAAGAGATACTATTTACACATCACAACCCTTACAAAAACGGTCGTGATAGTGGCAACCCTTGAAGGAGCATGCTGACGTTGCTGGGATTTTTCTAAGAAATTCTCATCTTGGAGAATCTGCAGTAGAGAGGAATGCCTTCACTCTTGGCTGGGGATTTCAGAAGCCGTGAGCCCCAACCCCTGTACCACAGGGGAGCAGAAGAGAAATGGTGCATGGAGTGTTCTCAAAAGAAGGCCTGATTTCACTGTTCGTTCTTTCATGTGTTCCTGCCTGGCTGTCAGAGAGAGGTCTGTACCCATGGTGTTTTCAGGCTTCAGACTTGGATTCAAACGCAGCTTTTAAAAAGAAAGATATACAAATAAACACCAAAAACAATTGTCTGGCCCTATGAATGACTTAGTCACATGACATATTTCAAAAAATGCTATGGAAGGATATTCTCTCTTCCTATTTAATCTAGCTTGTGTTCGGTGCCAGACAAATGGGGCTAGCCAGCCAGAGAGAAAGAGAGCGATTCTGAATTATGTCCAGCATGCTGAAAGATGGGACAGAGGCACAGTGGTACAGTGCAGTGGTTGCCATAGAAACTGAGACACATTCCAATTAAAGTAGCTTTCTCGAAAGGGGAAGTGGGATTTGAATTTTAACTTAAGAGATGAGATATTTACCCACCACGCCATGCCCGCAAATGACACCCTTTCAACAAAAGAGAAAAGAGTGTTGAGAAGCCTGGGGATCTGTTACGTTGGCATCAGACATGCAAGTTTTATAGCGCGCTCTCCCTGGTATCCATGTTTTCTCTCACTCCTCCCAAATCGTTGTACCTTTCATCCTGCTTTTTTTTTCCTTTTAAGATTTTATTTGAGAGAGAAAGAGCACATGAGCAGGGGTGGGGGGAGCAGAGCAAGAGGGAAAGGGAGATTCCCTGCTGAGCAGGGATCCCAATACGGGGCTGGATCCCAGGACCCCAGGTTCATGACCTGAGCCGAAGGCAGACAGTTAACCAGCTGAGCCAGCCAAGGATCCACCCTTCAACTTTCTTGGTGCAAAGAAATGTCAATTTTACTATAAATTAAAAAAAAAATCCATAGAAATAAAATCTTATTTATTTATTTATTTATTTATTTTTACTTTATAATTTTTTTTTATAAACATATATTTTAAAAAGGTGAGGGAGGGGCACCTGGGTGGCTCAGTGGGTTAAGCCTCTGCCTTCGGCTCAGGTCATGATCTCAGGGTCCTGGGATCGAGGCCCACATGGGGCACTCTGCTCAGCAGGGAGCCTGCTTCCCTCCCTTTCTCTCTCTGCCTGCCTCTCTGCCTACCTGTGATCTCTCTCTCTCTCTCTGTGTCAAATGAATAAATAAAATCTTAAAAAAAAAATAAAAAGGTGAGGGAGAGCCTGGCTGGCTCAGTCTGTGGGGCATGCAACTCTTAATCTCTCGGTTGTGAGTTCAAGCTCCACACTGGGTAGAGAGGGAAAAAAATAAAATTAAAAAAAAAAAAAGAGAGAGAGAGAGAATCCACATAAAATTCAAATCCGTAAAAAATAAAATAGTACTTAATTTAAGATTGAATCAAGAGCGAAGAAAAACGGGGCAGGGCCAACTTAAGACCCAGACCTCATGAGTCCTCATACCCACGACTCCTGCCTTACTTCTAGAGAGTCCATTTCACAAAGCCCACGGAAAAGAAATCTCCCTCGATGCCATAGAGTTATCCTTGCTAAGTTTGAAATTATGGAGAAATGTTTCCAGAAGTTTCGGCAGTCTTTATGCCAGTGCCGCCTCAAAGGCAAGGACATTCAGCAAGAGTGCCATCAGGCAGGTGGCTGGGAGGGGTCCCACAGGCAAGCTCTCTTGCATTGACAAATCCTCCATTTTCTGTTTGTTGAAGTCGCTACCCTGCTCCGGGCAGTCCCTTGTCTTTGGGCAGAGCCGCCTCCCACTTGCTTCCGTGAGCGCTGCAGATGCCTCGTGCCCAGCAGTGTGATCCCATTGACTCAACACGGTGTTTGGGGTTTGGAAGGCGCCGAACAACAGCGGCCACAGACCACACGGTTTCTCTGTCGTCCGCGGCGGCTTTTGCACAACAGTGACAGAGTCCGACAATTATGATGGAGGTTGGGTGCTGGCAAGTCTGAAATATTTGCCATGTAAGTCCTTTACAGTAATAAAGTTGGATGGTCCCTGATTTGCACAGGCGAGTGGAGTCTAATTATTTATAACGGGAAAGACTGGAACACCCAGTGCTTTGTTCTTTGGGTCCTTCACATTTCTCCATTTTCCAGCAAATTCTCTGCCCTGATTCTTGCACCGCTAATGTAATACGGCATTGCAAAGTCCTGTACCCCCCATGCTTCATCTTCTGGAATCTGCATCACAAGATACTAGTGGGAAGAGGGGGCAGATACGGTCTGTCCCCTCATCCCCTCTATGTGTTTGCATCTGGGGTGTTTATTAATAATAACAATAACGAGTGTCAAATGTGTCATGCCTTTTACAGAAGAAGCCAGAAAAGAAATGATAAAAAGAAATGGAAATGGTTACTTCCAGAGAATCCATGGAAATGAGATGTGAATGAAACCTCCCTTTGTCTAAATTTTTACATAAATTTCACTTTCTAAAATTTCACCTTAAAATATTTATTTATTGACAGAGAAAGCACAAACAGGGGGAGCAGCAGGCAGAAGGAGAAGCAGGCTCCCCGCCAAATGGGGAGATCAAAGCAGGGCTCGATCCCAGGACCCCGAGACTGTGACCTGAGCTGAAGGCGGATGCTTAATGACTGAACTACCCAGGCACCCTAA
This sequence comes from Mustela nigripes, assembly GCF_022355385.1. Classification (NCBI taxonomy): domain Eukaryota; kingdom Metazoa; phylum Chordata; class Mammalia; order Carnivora; family Mustelidae; genus Mustela; species Mustela nigripes. The sequence goes on along the minus strand of NC_081573.1, from coordinate 10,974,900 downwards.
ATTTGACTTTTGAACCATGTGGACATTGTACATATTAAAACTTAAAAAATAATTCTATTTTATTTTTTTAAACAGTTTATTTATTGGGGTGCCTGGGTGGCTCAGTTGGTTGAGTGTCCCAACTCTTGATTTCAGCTCAGGTCATGATCTCTGGATCCTGAGATGAGCCCCGTGTCTGGCTCTGTGCTCAGCATCGGGTTGGCTTATCCCTCTCTCTCCCCGTCTGCCCTTCCTTGCACTTGTGCATTCTCTCTCTCTCTCTAAAGTAAATAAATAAAAATTTTAAAACAAAACAATTCTATGGGCACCTGAGTGGCTTAAGCATCTGCCTTCGGCTCAGGTTGTGATCCCAGGGTCCTGGGATCAAGCGAGCCCCTCATCAGGCTCCCTATGCAACAGACAGTCTGCTTCTCCTTCTGCCCCAGCCCCCCACTTTGAGCTCTCTCTCTCTCTAATTAATAAATATTTTTTAAAACTCTAAAGATTTATTTAGAGAGAGTGTGCAAGTGAAAGGGAATCTCAAACAGACTCCACACTGAGCAGAGCCTGACGTGGGCTCAAACTCACAACCCAAGATCATGACCAAAGTCAAGAGTCGGACACTTGACCAACTGAGCCTCCGGGCACTCCCAAGAGTCAGTTTTATAAACATCTAAAGCTGTGTGGCCTTGAGGAGGGCACTGAACCTCTCTGTGCCTGTCTGGGTAACAGCAGAGTCCACCTCAATGACTCTGGGTCATTGAAACTCATAGAAACTCAATGAAATCACTTATATATTGCACTTGGCAAAACATCTAGCTTGTGCCTAGGGCTAAAGAAATGTTCGCTATTATAAACTACTGGCTTTAAGGCTGAGCTAATAATCACTACCCTTCAAGTTGCAGGGAAAATGATATGACAATAATGCAGGTAAACCATGGGACACGTAACAGGCACTCAATAAAAAGCCACTGAATGTTAAGGGTCTCCAGAGAACCAGACCCACACAGTGCAGAGTCCGCGCAGGGTCACACGAAGAGATTATGACGAGTTGGCTTGTGTGTTTATGGGGTCTGGGAAGACCGACAGCCTGCCGTCGGCACGCTGGACACCCAGGAAAGCCTGTGTTGCATATTCCAGGGTCAGGGTCAGCCTGAGAGAATCTGCCCTTCACCCACTGTTTTGGGCTTTTTGTGCTATTTGGGCCCCCAGCCAGCTGGGTGCTGCCCGTCGGCGTCAGTCGGTCTGCGGAGGCAGATGCCAACGTCTTCTGGAAACATCCTCCGACTCCCCCAGAACTCAGCTTTAACTGAGTGAGCTGTCCACGATCCAATCAAGTTGACACATAAAATTCACCACTGCGGTCGCCAAAAACGGGGTGAGGACTCCACTGATTTTAATAAAAAATCCTGCAAGACCAAACAAATAGGTATCATGAGATGGCGGGCCACAGGCTACACAGCCAGCCTCTGGATGTGTTTGGCCAACACAGCGTTCACAAAACAATTTCTCTGAGTATCCGTCTCTAAAAATAGAGACACTTTCCACGTGAACTGGGATTTCTTGGGGGGGAAAATCACAATTGAGGGGAATTCTAGGTCTGCATCCCTGCGTGGCAACACTCTTCTAGGGATTTGGGATGGATTCCATCTTCAACTATCCCCATTGCTCCCCATGACTCCCAGCCTGCCAGCATCCCTCACCTGCACCATCTGCCTGGTGAGAACCGAGTTCAAGAACCGCAGCTCACAAGCAAACCCCCTCATTGAGCTCGGCTGCGCAATGGCGCCATGCGGCCACCAGGTGGCACCATGGCGTGTGCCGTTCAACCACTAGAGGGCGCGCGAGTACTCCCCTGGGGCCCAGCAGCCTTCAGAAAGCTACTCCCATCGGAGGTGGTCCTGCTGGGTGCTGGGAGCACCAGGTGTGACTTCCTTATTCCTCATAAGGGAGTTGTGCCTCCTGAATGGCAGCAAGGGGAACTGAGGCTCAGAGAGAGGCCGCATTTGTAAAACCAGGCAAAGCATCTCTCCGGGGGGCCAGAGGGGTTTAAGGACCTACTGTGTGTCCCAGGTTTGGCAGAACTGCTGCTGCTCCGGGTGTACTCCGCAGACCGCACCTCGTGACTTTTATTATCAGAGTTGCTGAGTCATGATAACTAGATGCATCTGACCGTCGGCCCTGTGGCTGCCCCTGACAGTGAGGGAACCAGACACTGGGCTGGTCCACAGCACGCTGAGTCACAGCCACATTACTCAGCCTCCTTGGCGTTTGGTGTGAGTAGAACATGGGCAGAGTGACGTACCACCTTTTCCCTCTTTCACCCAATCTGTCCCTTCCTTTATACCGCACAGCACTTCTTCCCAGAAGTCCTCCTGGAGAAACCCTGGCCCTGCCTTCCCCTCTCCGAGCGTGGGGGAAGGAAGTACTGACTTGCTTGTGATCCCTTGAGATCCCATACTTTTCCTCATCACAGCACGTGCCACACTCAGGGCTGCGTATCTGTCTGCCCACCGCCTGCCCACACCACCCCATCCCAAAGGACGCTGAGGTACAGCTGTCACCCTCGCCCCAGCATGGGCTCTGAGTTCCAGGAATGATTGAGGAGGTGCTTCTTGGGGTAAGATGTCCTGGCCGCCAGCCTGGACTGGGCACCGGAGGAGCTCCTTCTCCCTTCCCGTCTGAGTGAGACAGAATCGACGCGTAGTAGGTAATACCATGTGAACTTAAGGTACACAGTGTGGGGACTCCACACCCTTGTGTTGCCAAAATTATCGCTACTGTTCACTAATGCCTCCGTCCAGCTGTGCAATTACCATTTCCTTAAAAATTGGAGCAGCACTGGGCACCTGGGTGGCCCAGTCAGGGGGGGCATCCTTCGGCTCAGGTCATGATCCCAGGCTCCCGGGACCGAATCTCACATGGGGCTCCCTGCTCAGCGGGGAATCTGCTTCTCCCTCTGCCCCTCCCCTGGCTCATGATCTCTCTCTATCTCTCTCTCAAATAAATAAAATCTTAAAAGAAAAAAATTGGAGCAGTACCCGCTGGGGCCAAATGAAGCCCAGTCTCTGGGACGGAGGCTCCAGGTGACCCCAAAGTAAATGGAAGCGTGCGGCGCAGATCCTGGTGCTTCTGTCACGATCTCGTTTAAGTCAAAAGAGAGCAGGAGCCTTTCTTGGGGGGAATGGGGCCCCAGGAATCTAGAAAGGGGTTCCATGTTCTGACTCTGCCTCTAACTGCAATGCCTGTTGTCTGCGGGTGTCACTAGTAATTCTCTGACACCAGTGGGGCGTCCTACAATTCAACCCAGTTCTGATGCCATTACCACACAGTGCATCACATCCCACAGGTGAAGGGCTCGGTCCCATAAGACTGCCCTCCCCCAACCTTCAGACACCAATCCAGGTTGTCCCTGAGCTTCTGACCAAACAGCTGTCAATCAGAGGGTCCCAGGACCCCCTCCTCAGGCTCAATTAATTTGCTAGAGCACCTCACAGAATTCCAACTCACTAGAAAACTGGTTTATTATAAAAGCAGGTAACTCGAGAACAGCCAGATGGGAGAGATGCTTAGGGCCAGGTATGGAGGAAGGGTGTGTGGAGACCTCCCCACATCTGCCCTCGTTCACCAACCTGGAAGCTCTCAGAAGCCCGCCCTTTCAGGGTTTTGTGGTGGTGCATTATATAGGCATCACTGACGAAATCACTGGCCATTGGTGTTGGATTCAACCTCCGGCCCTTCTCCCAACCCCAGAGGTCAGGGATGGGACTGGAAGTTGCCACCAGCCAAGACTTGGTTGGTTGGTTCCCTTGGTAACCAGACCCACCCCTGGGTGTTTGCTCAAAGTCCCTTCATACATCAGTTAAAAGCACCTTCATCACTGAAGCAGCTCTCAGGAATTCCCAGGTTTTAGGAGCTCTGTGCCAGGAATGGGGATGAGGACCAAATAAATATTTGTTTTTATAAATCACTATTATATCATTCTAATCAGAGGAGGGAAAATATCGCGGCTAACTGGGGAGGTTCTGACATTCAGCAGATGTGCTGGGCCTGCCCAACTGAGAAAGCCTGCTCCAGGCGTGACTTTCTTATTGGCGAAATGGGGACTGTCAAGGGTAAACTATATTCGCGGGTTACAGTGAAGGTTTAGTAAACAGCAAAGTGTGCCTGTTTTACATACTTCACCACATAACAAATAGTCAGTCACTGCAACTATCATTAGTGATACGAATTCTATTAAACAGCTAATATGTATCATTTTTAAAAAGGTTTTTATTTATTTATGAGAGAGTGAGAGAAAGCATGAGTGGGGGTGGGGGGAGGTAGAGGCAGCAGGAGAAGCAGGCTCCCTGATGAGCTGGAAGTCAGACATGGGGCTCAATCCCATGACCCTGAGATCAAGAGCTGAGCAGAAAGCAGACTCTTAACTGACTGAGCCACCCCAGCGCCCTAAGCTGATTTTTAAAAGCAGAAAAATATTTTTCAAAAAATATTTTATTTATTTATTTGACAGAGAGACATCACAAGTAGGCAGAGCACCAAGCAGAGGGAGAGGGAGAAGCAGGCTCTATGCTGAGCAGAGAGCCTGATGTGGGGCTCGATCCCAGGACCCCGAGATCGTGACCTGAGCCGAAAGGCAGAGGCTTAACCCACTGAGCCACCCAGGCACCCAAAGCAGGTTATTTTTAAGAAACTGCAAACACAAGACAAGCTCTAAAAACTGAGTCATGACCCTTTGTAAGTGACATTTACATTTCTAAGGGAAATTTCCATTTGTGAGGGTGTCTCTGTATATGAGGGCTAGGACTCGAAATTTCTAGGAAGTTCCTATCAATGGAAAATCTGCACAAGGACCTGCTCTTGCTCGCTGGGCTTTTCAAGGTACCTCCATGACTGACTTCTACCACCTTCTGTCTCCAGGGAAGCTGGTATTAGAGGCAATGGCTTCCACCACTTCACTCACTCCATTTTCCTGGGTCTCTCCCTTATGCACAGGAGGTACTAACCTTATGAAGCTTTTGGTTTCCTCCTGTTAATCTGTCTTATACCATTTTAATGATCAGACCAGCCAAAGAGCCTAGAGGAGAAGGGCACACTTTTATGCCCCTCTGAGTTGGCTGCTTGGGGAGGGAAGTGAGGGCTGGGTGTTGGCATTTCGCTTGGACCCTGAGAAACACCCCAACTGGCAGCTCATGTCGGCATTAATAAAGTAGGGGCGTTGCCTAGATCAGTGGTCAGTTTGGGTTTTCTTAAGCGATCCAACCATTGCCAAATGACCTCTTGCCTACATGAGGAGGCGGTGGGGTGGACAACAGCCTCTTCCCATACGATTCCCACACCCCACACCCCGCCCCGCAGCAGGAATGCTGCCGCTGGTACACCACCAGCCTAGCTCTAGACCAGCTCTCATGGGCGAGCGGAGAAATAAGTGGTAACAGCATTACAGGGAAGCCTCCTGAGGCTTCACTGCGTGAAGTACGACGTGGCGCCCACATCACACACCAGCCCCTGGATGCTGGGCTTCCGGCCCATCTTTGCTTCTGCACAAGTTGGCTACAGATTCAGAGGCTCCCACTAGTACGGGGCTGGTACAAGTCAGGAAAGCACTATATTTATGGTTATACCTTTATTACAAAATATATTGTGGGGAGGAAAAATGACAGAGTCAGAGAGAGAGATAAAGGTCTGGTCCCTTCAACCCTTTATAAGAACGCCATCCACCCCAGGGACTCCACCACAAAGACCTCGTCCAAACCCAATCACTTCCCAAAGGCCCCACCTGTGAACACCAAAATATTAACACTTAGGGATTCAACATATGGATGGAGGGGTGGACACAACAGCTTCTAGAAGCTGGAAGAAACAAAGAAACGGAGTCTTCCCTGGGCTGTTCACTTAGCACAAGGGGTAACTTGGCAACTGTTTGGGGTAAATTTTCTACCCTTCTGAGGGTTTTCTGGATGGCCTAAGAATTAAACTGACATGGGACAGATGCACAGGGGAAAACCAAATTTAATTCTGCACATGCAGGATCCCCACATACACGAGAGGTTTCAAGACAGAGAGGAAGGCTAAGGCAGGTCTCCGTGCCACGCAGAGCTGAGGACGGGGCTGGGGGCCAGAGCCTCAGAGGGGAGCAGGGCACTAAGAACACACGTGTTGTAATAGATGTCTGCCCTGCCCTGCAGATGGGGCCCTCAGATAAAACCTGTCTTCGGTAACAGCTCTAATTCTGGAAAAGACCCCCAGTTTGGAGTCTTCTAGGTAGTTAGTTAAGTGAAGGGCAAAAGTTTCTCTGGGGCCTACAGGGTCTCGATCACCTTCAGCCCCAAATAGCCCAGATGCCAAAGCCAAAGTGGGCCAAAGACCTCTTTAGGATTTAGGAATGAAAACATTAATGAATGTTAGAGCACAGCACATCAGTTATAGACGGTCTGGTCAGTGTTGCTCAACCCCACCACACATTAGAATCTTCTGAGGAGTTTTACTACATCGTGCACTGGGTTGTGACCCCGACAATCTGAACGCTCTCCAGCGGTGGACATGGGCACAGTATTATTTTTTTACAGCTCCCAAGTGGCTCTGAGGTACAACCAAGATTGAGAACCAATGAATCTACAAAGTTTTGGGGTTTTTTAAGATTTCATTTTTAAGGGGCGCCTGGGTGGCTCAGTCAGTGAAGCGTCTGCCTTCAGTTCAGGTCATGATCCCAGGGTGCTGGGATAGAGTCCCACGTCAGGCTCCTTGCTCAGTGGGGAGCCTGCTTTTCCCTCTCCCTCTGCCTGCTTTCCCCCTGCTTGTGCGCGCTCTATGTCAGATAAATAAATAAAATCTTTAAAAAAAAAAGATTTTATTTTCACATAATCTCTACAGCCAACATGGGGCTTGAACTCATAATCCCAAGATCAACAGTGGCATGCTCTACCCACTGAGCCACCCAGGTGCCCCTCTACAAAGTAGATTTTTAAAATGAAAGTTCAGGGCGCCTGGGTGGCTCCATTGGTTAAGCAACTGCCTTCAGCTCAGGTCATGATCCCAGAGTCCCAGAATCAAGTCCCGCATTGGGCTCCCAGCTCCGTGGAGAGTCTGCTTCTCCCTCTGACCTTCTCCCCTCTCATGCTCTCTCTCTCTCTCACAAATAAATAAAATCTTTTGGAAAAAAAAAAGATGAAACTTCATTGTTCTGCCCAAATGGAAACCCTGCATCACTTGCCATAAGATACTCCTAAGAGTAAACACAGTGAAAAAGAGATATAACCTGATATAAGGGGATTGGTGAGCATTAGAACTGCTACAGATAGGGGCACCTGGGTGGCTCAGTGGGTTAAAGCCTCTGCCTTTGGCTCAGGTCATGATCCCAGGGTCTTGGGATCAAGCCCCGCATCGGGCTCTCTGCTCAATGGGGTGCCTGCTTCCCTTCCTCTCCTGCCTGCCTCTCTGTCTACTTGTGATCTCTGTCTGTCAAATAAATAAATGAAATCTTAAAAAAAAAAAAAAAAAAAGAACTGCTACAGATAAACTTACTCCTTCACTGAGAAGGCCTGAAAAAGATCTGAAAAAAATAACAACTCCCTGATTCAGAATTGCCACACTTTATGCCTCCAGGGTCGACCAGGGCACTGACTTACTTAGACCCTGGTTTCGGACACAGGGGGAGGGAAACATGAGTTGGCCCAATTTTGCTAGACGATTTTAAGACGAATAGTAGGGACGCCTGGGTGGCTCAGTGGTTAAGTGTCTGCCTTCGGCTCAGGTAGTGATCCCAGGGTAGTAGGATCGGGCCCCACATGGGCTCTCTGCTCATCAAGGAGCCTGTTTCCCCCTCTCCCACTCCCCCTGCTTCTGTTCCCTCTCTCGCTGTGTTTCTGTCAAAAAAATAAAATCTTAAAAAACAGACAAACATATATTAGGAAGCAGTGAAGACATCTCTGAGACTAGGAAGACAAGATGCTGGATACTACAAAGGGAGGGGAAAGCGGGGCGAGGACAGGGCGGCAGATCTGACTGCATTTTGCAGATGGCGCGAAGATGGAAGCAGGGTCGGGACAGTGCCTGGCAGGGAGCTAGACTGGGAAGTCCGCGCCCATCCCTCTCCACGCGAGGATACGCCGAGCGCACCCAGCTCGAGAACTGGCCGGGGCCAGCCAGCTGCGCACGCGACAAGGACACATCTTGGGAATTCCCGCGTCCTGCTACCCGACCCGCGCCATCCCTCTCGACAGCCATTGGCGGCGCGCGGAGACGCGAGACCAGCATCACGAAACCCACTTTGCAGATCAAGGCACCGAGACTCCAGAGCGAGGAAGGGTCGCGTCCGGGTCCCCAGAGATCACGACACCCACACGTGAGAGGCCCCTGTGCGCGGGCACCGCCCGACGGTTCCACCAGGCACTCCAATTCCATCATCAGCCCTGTTCAGATGGGCAAACTGAGGCACGGAGTGTGTGCACCCCGAGGGGCAGCGGCGCTTCAAAGGTCACTTCACAAAGGGGAAACCGAGGCCCGCCGAGGACGAGCGGGTTCCGGCCCAAACTTCCCTCGGCGGGGGCGGGGGGTCACAAGGGGGGTCGCCCCGAGGAGGGGACGCGGCTCGGAATCCACGACTTGTTCAGACCAGCCTCTCCCCGCCGCGGGCAGCCACGACGTCACAGGGGGGTGGGGCGGTGACCGGGAAACCCGGGCGTGGAGGAACAGCGGGTCGCACTCACCTCCCGAGGCCGACCTTCGGAGCCTACACTTCCGGGAACGGGGCCGGGAGCAGCTCGCCGGCGCGCACTCGGCGACCCTCCACCAGCGCGACCTGCGACAGCACCCGGGGGACCACGGCCCACGCAACCCTTGACAGCACCTCCGGCGAGCGCGCGCGGGGCCCACTCAGTGCGCATGTGCGCCCCTAGCTGTCGTTCAAAGCCGGCCTGCGGCGTCTCTGCCAATCGGAAGCCTCCTTCCAGCCTGGCCCCGCCTCGTTCGCCAGGCGTCCGGCGTCCGGCTGTCTCCAGGGCAACCGTCAGGCCGCCTGTCTAAAAAAGAGGGGCCCAGCGACTTCTGGGTGTTGTAGTCTCCGGGGGGCAGAGAAACGGGAGGCGCCGGGGAACGAGAAAGGTCTCCGACGCCGGCGTTCCTGCTTCCTTTCCCCAGCCCCGCTTGCCAGGTCCTGCCACAGGGGCCGACCAGCTCGCGGGCCTTGGGGTCGGTGGTGGGGGCGTCGCGGGGTGGGGGAGGCGTCTCTGTCACCATGGTAACACCCCCGCTCGCGGCCCGCCTCTTGAGCGCTGACATCACGCGCGGAGCCGGGCGAGAAGGCAGTGGGCGCATGCGCCGGGGGAGGGCGGGCTGGGGCGGGCCCGTGGGAGGAGCCAGAGGGGGAGGGCGGAGTTAGGACCCGCACTTCGCCCAGAAGCGAGCCTGGGAAGTCCATCCCCATCATTTTCCATTTCGAGGAAACTCGGAGCTTATCAAAGTACACCTGAAGAATTGGATATTTTCATTGTAAATTTTATTCGTCAATAATTTTACTTTTAGAGAGAGGTTGCAGGTAGAAGGTGCCCACATGGTCCTGTCCCCCAGCTTCCCCTGTGTTAACCTCTCAGGACTGCAGCACGTTTGTGCACACAAGCCTCTCGCATCTGAGCAATGCCATAAACTAAGCTCCAGCCCATTCCCATGGTCCCAGTCTCCCCCCGGGGTCCTTTTCTATTCCGGAGTCCCGTGGCGTGGAGTTCTCAGGTTTCCCCAGCTTCCTCTGATCCGCAGCCCTTTTCTCAGACTTTCCTTGTTTGCCGTGACCTTGACAGTCTTGAAGGGTCCTAGCCAGGTGTCCTGCAAAACATCCTCCAGTGCTTGCTAGAGTCCACACTTAACTTACGACTAGGAACCGACTCTTTAACTTTAACTGAACATTTAACTTTGCTAGTTGAGTCAATGATTGCACAAACGTTAAGTGTGTTTAGAACACACACATATCTGGATATGTGCATCCACTTTTTCAGCTAAATTTCATGAAATCTAATTACACATTAGTGACGTCTGGTGAAAAACGAGCATTCAAGCTGAGCTGTGCTGTAAGTGAAAAATGCATACCGGATTTCAAAGGCTTACTACAAAAAGAAGGATATTTATTTGACAGAGAGAGATCACAAGTAAGCAGAGAGGCAGGCAGAGAGAGAGAAGGGGAAGCAGGCTCCCTGCTGAGCAGAGTCCGATGTGGGACTGGATCCCAGGATCCCAGGATCATGACCTGAGCTGAAGGCAGAGGCTTAACCCACTGAGCCACCCAGGCACCCCTTTAATGAACTTTTTGCTGAACCAACCAATGACTGCTTCTGATCATGATGATGGGAAGGCTTCTACTCTTCAATACCCCCATCTTACAGATGACAAATGAGGCATTGATAGACAATAACTTCCCCAAAGTTGCAATCCAGTAAGGGGCGGGAGCTGGAATTTACACGCAAGAAACCTGTCTCCTACAAACCATAAGAGACTCTTAATCTCATAAGGGTAGCAGGGGATAGGGGGATAGGGAGAGGGTGTTTGGGTGATGGACCTTGGAGAGGGTATGTGCTATGGTGAGTGCTGTGAAATGTGTAAACCTGATGAGTCAAAGACCTGCTCCCCTTGGCAAATAATACATTATATGTTAATTAAAAAAAAAAAAAAAAGAAGAAATCTGTCTCCTTGTTAGAGCCCAAGCTCTGAGCCAGGACCACAGGGACATGCTCCAATGCAATAGGGCAACAAAGTACACAGGCTGGAGAGCTGGGACACAGCTTTGTCTTGGGCTCACTCTACCTTCAGATCCCTATTTCCTCAGTCTTTGTACAAAAATAAATAAATAAATAAAAATAATTTGTAATGAGTCAAACCTGGTCAAACCGCAGCACCTTGACCTTGGACTAGTCATCATCCCTCTGGGCTATATTTTCTTCACCTCAGAAGCAGGCAGCCTAGTGGAAGCTCCTTGAAGGTTGTTGCCAGAACTGGCATATATGATTCTGGGCACCTTTGGTCCCCCGTGAATGGAAGAACTGAGACTTCAGCTGCTTCAGCTAGTGTAGGTTTAATCAGAGAAACAGTGGGGGAAGTTGAGCAAGGCCAGGGAGAGCAGTCGTGGGGAGACCCCTGGTGCTCAGTCACCCTGGGCCTGTCGGGACCCTCAGGGACACTTTCCCGCAGTGCCTCTGGGCAGACAGGTGTCACCCTCAGAGGACCCCAGTTCTTCACCCTCCAAACTGGCCTTCTGGGGCCAACAGGCTTCTCGAGAGGCGAGACTACAGGGCAGATGAATGACTGACCAGGGCCGAGCTGAGACGGAGCAGTGTTGCTAGAAAGAGCAGCAGGGGTCGGTCCTGAGGGAAGGGGACAGAGAGCAGAGAAAGGTAGATGTGCCTACCAATTGGAATGCAGGGCCCTAAGTCGGGCGGGGGTGGGGAGGACTCCTTCCATCACTCCCAGCAGGTGCCTCCTCCTCCCAGGGGTTCTTGCCCTCAGTGGGAACTAGCCGCCCCTCCAGTTCCATATTTCCCCTCACAGCTAGGCCTTCCACTCCCCTGCTTGCCAGTTACCCTTCCCATGGTGAGCTCCGTGACCACAGGGACCTCCTCTGCGGCAGCCCCTGGGTCCCCCCCCCCCTTCTGTCCCTGGCCCTTTGGTGCTCCTGGCCCCTCTGACCCCCCACCCCTCCATACATCAGATTGCAACATCCCCATACTCTCTGTCACCCCAGCCCCACCTCCATGCCCCGGGCCCTCTCACCCCCAACCCCCTTGCGGCCCCCAACTTCAATGTACCCCCAGACAGGCACATGGGAGCCTGGAGGGAGTATGTGAGGTTTGCCTTGTGTACTGGGGCCCCCATGATTGATCAGGTGGACTTCTTCCTCTCAGGGGGTCTCACAGTGTAGTGTAGGGGTCCAGAGGGCCTCAGGGTGACTCCAGCCTCCCCCACTTTTTATAGTTTTTAAAATTGAGGTAAAATCCGCACCACATCAATTTCACTATTTAGCCCTTGTAATAAGTCAAGGATCTGTCCTGGAGTGGCTCCTTAGTACACTGAACAGAATTCCCGGGTGGCCCAACCCTTCCACCGCTCAGCTTGTACCCAAAAAGCGGAAAACAAGGGTTTGAACAAAAAGGTGCACACAGATGTTCGAAGCACTGCTATCCACCATAGTCAGAAGGTGACAACAGCTCAAAGGTCCTTCAGCTGTTGGACAGATAAACAAAATGTGGTCTAGCTGTCAGAGGAAACGGGACTCGGCCGTAAGAAAGAACAAAGAACTGAAAGAAAGAACAAAGAACAGAGCCCTGCTTCCACCCGGACGACCTTGAAGATGACCTTGAAAACTGGCTCCTCAGCGAATGAAGCCTGACACAAAGGTTTCCAGACCAAGCTCGCCCATAGGGACGCCTGGAGTTGACCAGCGTTTGGGGAAATGCTCCGTAGCTGGACAGTGGTGAAGCCTGACCCGCGCCATGAGGGGGTAAGTGTTACTGTTGGTGAACACAACTCCGAGATTCTCTCATGGGCGTTTCCTAGCCCACCTGGGGTTCCCTTCTCAACCTCGAGGCAACCAGGCCAAGCCCCCCACCCCAGTTGTGGACAAAATGCCCTTCCCGGCCATAACATACCTGATGTCCTCTTCTGTGTTGCAGTAGTGACAGTAACACTTGGGAGGTTGACGAGGAAGTGAACCAGAAACAGGAAGACACAGTTGGTCGGGGTGAGGCAGGTCAGGTTCCTCCCCTCCCTTTTCCTCTACTCCTTCCTTCCTTTCTTTCTTGTCCCCCACATTGCTCTCGCTGTGACATCCTGGGGGCTCCCTGCTCCATCAGGCTCACCTCCCATGTTCTCCCCCATCTCCTGTGGGGGCGGCATCAGCCTCTAACGGGGAGGTTTCGCAGCCTCCTCACTGCTGACATCCGGACCAGATCCCTGTCGTGGGGGCAGCTGTCCTGCACCACGTAGGATGTCTAAGACCACCCACTAAATGCCATGGCTCCCCCTCCCCAGGCAGGACCACCAACAGTGTCTCAAGATGCTGCTGCGTCCTCTGGGTGGCAAGGTTATTCCCACCACCAACTGGAGAACCACCCAAACCCAACCCAGCTCATTGGTCCCATCTCCCTCCCCTCACCCAGCCAAGCCTCATAGATCTGCTCCGAGGTCCTCCTCGTGTCCACTCCCATCACCACGCATCCTGCCTGGGCAGCCGGGCCGCCTCCTTGCAGTGTCTCTGCTTCCCCTCTTGCCCTGATGCCACGTCACTGTCCGCATGCAGTAGCCACAGTGACCCTTCCATACTTGGACTCAGATCTCGCAGATGGCTCTCCATCAGACTCAGAATAAAAGCTTCCTTCTTGGCATGGTCTGGGAGGCTCCTTTGGGATCTGGACCCCCTCTGCCCCTCTCAACTCCCGCACGTCTTCCCTTGGTCCCTCAAGGCACATTTTGGCCTCAGGGTCCTTGCCTTGCATGTACTCTTGGCTCGCAACAGCTGTCCCTGCAATTCTCAAGGCAGGCGGCTTCTCGGATCCCCCTGCCTTCTCTGGTTAAAGTGCCCACTGCCCTACAGGCTGCAAGAGGTTCCCTGGATTTCTTCCTTTCCTGGGGCTCCTGGCTCGTTTCCTGTCTGTCCTGCCCCTATCATGTGAGCTCTGTGGGTCCAGGGACCTCGTGGGGCCTTGTAGCCCCCAGCGTCCAGCGAGGGACCTGCTGCGTATATAAACACTTGGATACGTGATGAACTGAACGACTGCTGGGCTGTGGTCTTCCAAGTCCTGACCCACACTCTGCCCCCTTACCTCTGTTTAATGCTTAGGAAATGGCTGGGTCCTTAAGAACCTACCTTCCATGGAGAGAGACAGAGGCAGAGGCAGAGAGAAGGAGTGGACGGTAGTGTTTCTTAGGATCATCTGGGGCCATGTCAGTACAGAAGGGGGTCATTTCTATTTAAGCTTGAGGATGGAGGCTAGGGTGGAGGGGGGCCGTGGAGAGAGGCAGGGAGGGAGTGCGGGGAGAAGGGAGGAAGGAAGGGGTAAGGGAGGGCGGGAAGGAGGGGTGGTTCTATTCCCAGAGGGGCTTCTCTCCTACCCCTTTGCTTGCTTGGCATCTCCTTCACGCCCTCCCTCCTCTTGCTCCGCTGTCCCCTTCTGCCTCCCCCTCCCCTACTCCCTTTAGTAACGGGCTCCTTCCTACCCAGTCTCCTTTGTTGTAGGACACGAACAAGAAGGTGACCATCATGTAGGCACATTTTAGAATGTTCCATCTGGTCCGCTTGGCTGGCGGCTTCTTGGGGGCGGTGGTGGTCAGGGAGAGCTTCTCTGGGAGGACCCGGAGGGAATGAAGCTGGCTGAAGCCATGCCCTTCCCGATTGGAAATCCCTGCCCTTCCCGAACTCCACACCATGTCTTCACCTGCCTGCTCCTCCAAGGGACATTTGGGTCTCCGCTGCTGGTTCCTCCTCCCTCTGCTCCGCCCCACAGCGCCCGCTTCATCAGCTGTCCTCCTCCACCTTGAAGCCCTCAGCCACAAGGACGCCAGGAGGATCTTTCTAACTTGGACCTAATCTGGTGTGCCAATGTCCCTTTCACTTCAGCAGGCTTTCCTGCTCTTCTCATTCTATACATTTTAGCAGAGTGTAACTACAGAAAACCTCTGGTTTTTTCGACTGTGTATGCAGTAATGTCTCCCTAAAAGCCATCTGACCCCGGGAGTGTGTCTTTGTCTGTTTTTTGGGAAGTTTGTTTGATTACAGACTCAGTTCCTTTGACAAAGCATTATTTAGATAGTCCAGCCTTCTTTTGTTTCACTTTTGGTCCTCACCCGTTTTCTTGGGATTTTGTCCTTTTTGTCTACACTTGCCATCTTAACCAGCATAAGGTCTTTCTAACTATCCTCTTTATTATTCTTGTAATACCTGCAGGATCCCTCCCTCCTGATTTGGGTGACTGTTTCTCCTGTTTTTATCTGTTTCTCATCAGCAATACTAGAGAACTACATTTTTATCAGACTTTTCCAAAGGACTGGCTATTAGCACTGTTGACTACTAGTGTACATATTTTTCGTTGGCTTTTTATCACTTCCTTTATTCTGCTTGGGTTTAATCTCATTCTCTTTTTCGAACTTCTTTAAATAGGTACTCAGATCATTGGTTTTCTGCGTTTCCACCTTCCTTCCCTCCTTTCTCTTAATGTACACATTTACGATTATACATTTCTCTCTGAGCAAAGCTTTGTCGGGGCGCCTGGGTGGCTCAGTCGGTTAAGCGTCTGACTTTGGCTCAGGTCATAATCTTACGGTCTGGAATCTAACCCCATGTCCAGCCCCTCATCACACTGGGTCCTGTGCTCAGTGGGGAGTCTACTCGTCCCTCTCCCTCTTCCCCTTCCCCATTCATGTTCATGTGCTTTCTGATATAAATAAATAATTCTTTTTTGGGGAAAAAAAAAGCTTTGGGGCACCTGGGTGGCTCAGTTGTCCAACTCAATTTTGTCTCAGGTCATGATCTCAGGGTCCTGGGATTAAGCCCCACATTGGCCTGCTTCCCCCTCTCTCTGCCTGCCTCTCTGCCTACTTGTGACCTCTCTCTCTCTTTCTCTGTCAAATAAATAAAGTCTTTTAAAAAAAACAATAAACAATAAATGACTTCAATCTGAAGTTGACTGAGGCTTGTTTTGTGAACAAAAGTGCAGCCAATTTCCGTAAGAAAAGTAATCCCACGTTTACTGTGCATTCCCCTGGGGTTGTGTTCAGCATTATTTCCACGTCAGTCATGTCATGTTTGCTTGTCGCTCTCTAGACGTTCCGTACGTAGGCAGTTTTATTGACCTGTCCTGTCACCTGCTGCAGGAGGTGTCCAAGTCGCCCACTATGTCATGGATGCCTCTATTTCTTCTTGTGTTTGCCCTGTTTTTCCTTTTATGCAAAAACTGGCTGCTGTGTGAAAACAGATTGAGAACTGGCGCATTTTCCTGGTGTATTAATCTCTTTCTCGATTTCAGCATCCCTCTTCGTCCCTCAGAACACTTCTTGACTCCAAACCAGTCGTGTCTGGTGTCAGAATCATATGCTGGCTTCCTTTTACTTCAGAGACTTATGTCTTATGGTAGGAGTCTCCTTACTTTCCTTTCAAATTCTCCATCTCTCTCTTACAGATTTTTTGTGGGAGGGAGAAGTTAAAAACGTTCTCTTTGTCTGTGGTTTTAAACTATTTTGTGGCAAGGTTCCTAGAAGTAGTTTCCTTTATAGTCATTCCCCTTGGGGTTCTCAGAATTTTTTTTTTAAGATTTTTTTTTAAGTAATCTCTACCACCAACGTGGGACTCAAACTCACGACCCCAAGATCAAGAGTTGCATGAGTTTCCAACTGAGCCCTACCAGACGCCCCTCTCAGAACTTTTAAAAATCTGTTGCTTGATGATTATTTTTTTACCAAAATGCAAAATTCTTAGCCATTAACTCTTGACATATCACTTTAGTTTCATTTTCTTTCACTTCAGCTTCTTAAATTCTCACTTGGCGTATGTCGCAGCTTTCACTGGGTCTAAGTCTTGTGTATGTCTTTGTGTATTTTCTACTCATTTATTCACCGTGGTTCACTTTGAGTAATTCCCCTTGACCCGTTCTCTAGCTCCCTGATCGTGCTCTTGGCTGTTAACGACCAACCCCTGAATTTGTCATTTCAGTTACGTACTTTCAGTTCTGGAATTGCCATTTGACTATTTTTTTAATAAACTATAATTCTGTGGTGAAATTCTTCATCTAATTTGTGAACTTAATAACAGCAAGCTTATTTTTAAGTGGTTCTGGCCATTATCTGGACCACCTGGAGCCTCACTTTTCTGGCCCGGGTTCTTCTTTCTCAGTTTTCAGCCACGCAGCCCTGACACTGGGGACTGACATGTCACTTCCAGGGGGAGCAGGAATGGGTCCCACGCCTACCTCAGTGTGCTGGGTCTCCTTGGCACCCGTGAGCAGCACGAAGGAGCAGGGTGGCCCAAGGGCTCTGGCTGCCCTTCGCACCAACACCTTCACAGGCACAGATGTCCAGCCCATGGTTACCTGGAGGTTTCTCTTCTTGCAGCTTTTTCAGAAACTGGGCAGAAGGAACTCACTGTCCTCGGGGCAGGAAAAGGTGCAAATGCATGACTTACCTCCTTCCTTGCAACCGCTTGTTTCTTCTAAAAGTGAACAAAGAGGAGAAAGAGAAGAGAAAATCATCAAGGGAGCATGAAAGGGAGAGAAGCAGTGCCTCTGGGTGCCTCGGGAGGGGAGGGAAGGGGATGCTGTGGCCTCCTTGAAGCCCGTGGTCCCCAGGCACTTGCCTGCCTCATGGCCTTGGCCCATTCTATTCTCTGTGCCTGGAACACCCTTGGCATGACCAGCAGCAAGGCAGCTGTCAACCTCTCCTACACTGTCTTTCCTTCTCCCTCTCTCCTCCATGTCCACAGGACTCACCCACCTCTAGCAGATGCTTCACCCATTTCCTTTACTTATATTGTTCAAATGCAAGCTCATGCAGGCACCGATTTCTGCCTGCTTGGTTCCCTAATCTTTCTGGCTCCTAGAGCCGGCCTTGGCCCAGAGGAGCTAATCTTCATCAGCATTTGTTGGAGGAACGACCAAAATGTTGAACCACTCATGATGGGAGCCACAAACGTGAGAGGGGGAGTGCGAGGTTCGGTGATCTCTAAGAAGAGGAGCGAAGAGTTCTGTGTTTTGGTGCACGGGAGTGAAGGCAAACAGAAGGGCCAAATGGCTCAGGCACTACTCACCATTCAACACCTGGAGGCTGAGCAAACCTATGGAAGACAGTGCCAACTGAGCACCACGAGAAGCAGCATGAACAGTGTCCTCGGGTCCCCAGTCCAACAAGCTCAACACAAGCTCCCTCTCCTCCAGGAAGCCCTGCTGGATTCCAGGCACCTCCCTCGGGACACGAATTCCTACTGCCTTATAACCATTGTCTTCCCCAACAGACTACAAGTTCGCGCAGACGTGCGAGTGTGTGGGGTTCATCTTTGGGGTTCCCGTCGCCCTGCAGGGTCCTGGCACACATCCTGGCACATGCCAAACAAGCTTCCCACCGAAACCCACCCCCATGCTTGGAGAGGGATTCTTACCTAGGATCTCTGATGTTGCCCATGCAGGGGAAATGGTGTTTGGGAGGCAAGTCATGGGGGCAGACGAGGTCCAGAGTGTTGAGTCCCAGAGTCATGAGAGACGAGGCCGTAAGGAAGAAACATCACCATCACCAGATTAGAAGGTGGGGGTACTGGGAGCCCATGAGAGCAGAGCCCGGGGTGGGGGGTGTGGGGATCAGTTAGGATTTGGCAGTGAACAGGGGAGACCATCCAAAGCCTCGTTGTCTGGGTCGGGGGGAAGCAAACGGCTAAAGACACCTGCATTGGATTGGGGTTAAGCTGGGAAGGCAGCCACCAGCCCTCCCCTTATAGTTAGTGTCCCCGTGTTATAAGTCCCTTGCAGACTTTGGACGAAAAATGCTGACTTTGAGAAGATGTTGTGGGGGAGGACAGAGCTTGATACCTCAAAGTTGCCGCCTCCAGGGACCAGCATTTGGGAAAGTCTTACTGGCTTTTCATTACTATCCTCACCATCCTCACCATATCATCGCCATATCCCCGAGGTAAGGAGGGAGGTTGGTTCCCATAGGACACCCCACCTTTTTGAAAGTCAAAGTAGGACAGCTATTTTTTTCAAGTCCCTGGATTTTAAAGAAATTTCCCTAGAGATGATCCGTGGCTAGGAATGGACCCCTTAGCAGAGACAAGAAAGGGAACAAAGCTAGGGGAGGGGAACAACATGAAATCAGAATCTTACTTTTCAGTACTGCTGAGATGCAGGTAGCAAGAAGGCGGACACCCAGTAGGGGTTGTTGGGCACCGATGGAAACAGAAAGGAGGGGACCAAGGTGTTAATGGCTCCTTCGTAGCTCAACCCACCCTGATGGTTCCCAAAGAGACCCTCCCATAGGAGGGAAAGGAAGGGATCCCCCAGATTTCATGGGACACTCTGGGGGCCAGTGCGGGTTGCTTCTACTACACTTGTCCCCTTTGGAGACACATCTGTCCAGGTGGCCAGAAGCTGCAGATACCCGAGGAGATGGGGGGATTACCCCCCAGAGATTAGAAAGATTATCAGCAAAGGATCCCTTTGATCCATTTTACCTCATTTCTCTGCTGAGGGTCAGGAAAGAGTGGGCTATACCTCTTACTTGTAACTCAATACGTCCTTGAATTCTGGGGCAGTGGTCCTCGGGTTTTGAGAATCTGATAAGGTCTGGGGACCTCATATGCATATGTGCTCACATACCCGGTCATACCTGCAGCCTCGGACCCACCCGAGTCCCAGGCACCCAATCCCGATGATCCCCGCAGCCTCGAGGGGCAGGTGGACCCTACAGCTCAACCTGAGCCTCCTGCAGAGGTAGGGTCAGTGGGTGAGGACTGAGACTCCCCCAGCAGAGGGTCTCTCTCAACCTGGGCCCTAAATCAAAGAGAGCAATTCAAAGACCCCCTTCTCTTTCTTGTTTTCTATACTTCATAGCACCCAAACACACCCCAATGACCCCTAAAAAAAGAAAAATAACTCACTTTTCACTGTAGGGTGCAGCAAAACCAGAAGTCAGGAAGTTAATATGGAAAAGAGTGGGCAAGAGAGTAAGACCACATTAACAGCACCCCAAGGATATGCCATTATTCCTTCATTAAATAACCTTAAAATAACTTTCAACTTTTTATTGCATACTAATTATTAACTCACAAAACATTGCAAAAATAGTACACACAGGGGTCCTCTGTGATGGCCATCCAGCTTCTCCCAGTGGCGGCATCTTATGTAACCAGAGAACATTGTCAAAACCAGTAAATTGATGTGAGCGCTATGCCAGTACTCAGACAGTAGAATGGGCTCAGATCACCAGTTTCCTTGTGCACTCTTTTTAAAAAAAATTTTGTTTTATTGAATCCTCATCTATCTCATAGCCATAGGGAAGCCATCTTAAAATAACACGGACCTCATCACCTTGCTTTATGAGTGAAAGAAGGGAGACCCACACAGCCACCAAGGGCGTTTAGAAGAGCCACATGGTGACCCAATACAGGTGGATACCAGGGATTCATTATCTCTCCACCTGAAGGAGAGAGTAGAGGTGGGACTTGGGACTGAAGATTGAGGGGATGCACCACTTCTTTATCTGTCCCCCATAAATTATGATGGGCCCCACAAAACAATCTGCTTATGGAGTTGACGTTGGTGGGTCCATATGAGTAGACTAGCCTGTTTAAGGATCACCCCCTGGGAAGCTTGTTACAAACAAGGAGCCTGAAGCTGTCCTGATTCTTCAGGTAGTTTGAGATGGGATCCTAATTTTGAATGAAGACCCTGAGAGGCATTGCTCTGACTCAAAGATCAACAAACATCTTTTTTATAACTAGGCTCCACACCTACTGTGGAGCCCATCACAGGGCTTGAACTCACGACCCTGAGATCAAGAGCCAGACACAACTGACTGAGCTCCCACAGATACCCCAACAAAACATCTTCTCTCCATAAAGGACTAGATAGTAGCTATTTTAGGTTTTGCGGGTCAGCAGTCATAATGGTGACTATACAAATGTCCTGACAGCAAGAATACAGCCATAGAGGATGCATAAATGGATGTGTGTGATTTGGTGTCAATAAAACTTTATTAAAAAAAAAACAACAACAACCAGGAAGTGGGCCAGGCTCTAGTTGACCAACTCCTGCTCTAGCTCAGTAGTTCTCCAACTATCTGAATCACCTCTTGAAAGAACAGGTTCCTCGATCCCTCCCATTGTTATTCTCATGCAAAAACTGTGGGTGGAACTCAGAAAATCACATTTTGTTCTGTTCTGTTTTGTTTTGTTTTTTCAACTTTCTGAGGATCAGCGTTTCGGGAAGCCATGTCTTCTGACTCGAGTTCCCTACGGCTCATAGTGCTGTTTTGAGAATTCACTCATGTCACAGAGACAGACACTCCCCATTATTTCTCTTCGACTCCTCCCAATTAACAAAGAGAGCAGGCATTAGCCATTGTAGGGGATGTTCTTTTCCTTCCAGAAACACTTGTGCAGCCCAGCTGTGTCCTAGACCTTTCTCTAGGCCATGGATTTGAAAGATGGACAAACCCCGGCCTCAGAGGAGGAGAAGAGAAGCTCCCTTTCCCACACCATCTCCCCCCAAGTGGTTCACCACCTGGCAGCGGCACGCAACGGCTGAGCATCTCCAACAGAGTCTGTTTCTACCGACTGTGCTCCTGGCCCCAGGCCAATGTCTAAAGGCCAGGCTCTGGACCAACCCTTTCCCACGTATTTTAAGGAATTTCAAGGCCCAGAGAGGGTTACAAGAATGTAATCTCAAGGACACGGTACTCACTTTCTTCTTCGGTCCTGTCTGGAGGGGAGAACGCAGGCAGCCAGGTCCCGACAGAGGCACGGGGTAGAGAAAGAAATGGACATTAAGACTGGGAGCCCAGATGCTGGCAGGTGCGTGTCCCTGACCAGTCAGAAGAGAGCAGAGGCAAAGGACCTCTGGAGATGAGGCCGATGAAGGCTTGGACTCCATCGTGCAGTCAGTCTCTTCCCACAGATCTGGATGGAGCTTCTATGGTGTTCAAGGTGCGAGGACACACAGACGGCAAAGCGGTCAATGTCCTGGAGTTCAGGGAGTCAAGTCAGAGAAGCAGTGACAAGGGCCATCTATGGAGCGCAAGCCGGGGAGCGTGTCTGGGTGAACCTGCGGGGTGTGGTGGGAACCTGTAGGGGGTGTGGTTGCTGACCTTGTGGGGGGGCCTGGGAAGGCATCTCGGAGGCACTGTCCCTGTGTCTGAGACCTGAAACATGAGTAGGGTTAATCACGGGAGGACTTTGGAAGTGGGGACAGCAACGCAACCCAGGCAGAGGGAACATCGAGGGCATGGTGCTGGGTAGGAGGGAGCCTGGGCCTTTGGAAGAATTTTGATGGCCCAAGAGTGCAGGGAGCTAGATAACACAGAGCCCTGCAGGTGAGCTGAAGGCCCTCAGACTCCATCCTAACAACAGGGATGTGGCATTGCAAAATTTGGACCCTTGTCCTAGCTCTATCCCCACTGGCTTTCTGACCTGCAGCAACGTGCCCCGCCTCTCCACACCTGTGTCTTCGTCATAAAAATGGAATTCTAACAGGATGACCAGACATTCTAGCTTGCCTGGGACCAAAGGAGAGAAGTTCCCAGGAGAGAGAGTCCCTCCTTGGGACTTGTTACATGCAGACACGAGCGGATTTCTCCTGGGATCCAGCAGCAGGGAGTTCTCCCCGGCTGATGAACCTGCTCTCTCCAAGCAGCACGGCCAGTGAAGAGGGGTCTGGAGTCCAGAACCCATGGATTGTGAGCTGGGAGGCATTGGCAGCTCTAGCCTCCTGGCACTGAGTTGTTTGTATATTTTGTCTCAAGGTCATAAGTACTAGCTCTTGTTTGCGGGAAGAACACAGACTTGTCCCTGGTCACTCGGAGTGGATTGGAGCTCCACCAGTGGAGTGGGTTGGAGCTCCAGCCACATCTGCTTCTGGAAGGCCAGTTCTCACTCCCTCTTCTGGGTATCTGGGGCCATAGGCATCCCCTGGGAAGTGGTGTGTGAGCCCTCCGTGATGGCTAAAGAGATCTCGGTGGGGGGAAGCAGCCTGGGGGTCGAGTGGGGATCCCTTCCCCTCACCATTCCCCAGAAGATGATGCTGGCTTGTCTCTCACCTGCCTCCAAAGCTCTTTCTACCAAAGTAGGGAGAACAGGCTTCCGATGAAGTCTCGATAGAGACCAGCATCGTGTTAGAATTCACTAACATTTTATTTTCAATATATGTATTTTTTCACGGTGTCTGCTTATAATGAACGGTGCTGGCTTTCTACTTTCTCATGTGGTGTCTTGTTTCCTTTTCGAGTTTTTCTCTGTAGGTAAAAGAACTGAGTCCGTTTAAAGAAAAATATAAGTGGTACTAGGGCTGGTACATGAATGTGGGAGGAACTCCCACTGTGTCCTGTCTCCCTGTTTGTACAAAATGAGGACCAGGTTTTCCAGCCATCCCAGCATCGAAAATCAAGAAGTTAGAGAATTCCCTGTGCGTTCTTGTTGGCCGTTGGTGGGAGTGTGAATGCATTCAACCTCTGCCCCCATTTTAAATGCCTGTGCCCCGGACCCAGCTGGTTCCCTGTTAGGAGTTTCTCTCACACATAAGACAATGCAAACATGGGAAAAGCAAGAAAATTGAAGGAGAGCGAGCATGTTGTAGAATAAATACGAATTGAAGCAGAGAGGAAATGAAGATAAGAGGGAAACAAAAGTTCTGTGACCAGGACACTCATTAAAAGTTCTGTGACCAGGAGACTCTGTGAGTGAAATGTTGTTAAGGTGTTTGAAAGAAAGAGACAAGTTCTGCTGAAAAGCATAACATTTTTAACTCAAAAAGCTGAGGGTAGCCGTATGTATGTGTGATTGTTTCTGGCAAGAACGCACCAGAGACCTGACAGACCCGGGAAGGGATGAGAAGATTTCTGTCGTTGATTTTAAGTCCTCTCGACTTCTCCCACGTGCATCTACTAAATTTATAATGTCAAAAATCTACAGCCTAATAACTATAGCGTAGAGTCACGGCTCTGCCATGCAGGAATGAAAAATTTCCATCACCTTAAAATTCAAAGAAACACAATGGGACTGGATGCTGTCAGAATGGCTCTTCCCAATAAATGAATAAATGAAACATGTATTTAAATAAATAAGTAAATGACTCCATCTGTAATCCACATAACCTTGTAGACAAGAGAAGAGGAACACCAGAAAGGGTATGGGTTTCCTACTTACCATCTGTTGACAACCTGGTCATCATATCTGAGGAAAAAAATATACCCCACAGTAAACAAATATGAACAAAGAAATAGTCCTAATAAATGGATTTCCCCAGCTCAACAGATTGAACAACTTCCCTTCTTTGGGAAGTATGGCTACGGTGTCTCAGGCATGATCTAGGGTTTCCCTCAACATCCCCACCATCCCCTTTCCCCATCATCACTGGCAGGCATGCCTTGTCTCTAATATCATTTCTGTTTATTCTTCTCTGTTCTCTGCCAGTGTCTGAGTTCTTAAAGGGGGAGCATGTCTGATCTCTCTGGTCCAGGACTGAGGAGATGCTCAGAAATTCGTGCTTCGAGTCCCCTACCAAAGCTCACAGTCTAAAGCCATCAAAAGCATGGAAGGGACTTACTTAGGATTCCTGAAGCCGCCATCCAGAAGAATCAGCATGTGGTGGTCAAGGTCACAGATGTGGTACAGAATGGCAGGGTCATGGAAAGAGCCCCAGGTGGAAAACCAAACATAAAATGAGATGGTGGGGGTCAGGAACAGGCTGGGGAGTAGAGTCCACAATGGTTGGTGCTGGGCAGGTAGGGGTTGCAACCCAGACCCTGGGGGAGGCTGGAGTCTTTGCATTTGACATTGGAAGGAGTTGCAGTGAGCTGGGGAATGGTCATGGATCATCGCCCCACCATGCTAGGACTCAGATTTAGCTCCTTGGCCTGATGGCTTTCCTTCAGCCATATGGAAACTATGAAAATGTGCTCAATGTCTGGGCAGCTGGGTTTGATTGATTGGCTAGGGGGAGGGGGGAGAGAAAGGGGGGTGGTATTTTGTTTTCCTCACGATACTCTAGTACTTGATTTTGTACTTTTCTAGAGTAGAAGCTAGGCTGTAGATAGCCAGGAGAAGAAAGACCCACTGAAGTGCAGTAGAAATTACCTCTGTCGGACATGCACAGCCATAGCAAGGGGAGGTGGGTGCGCCAAGAATCTTACCTTTCAGCACTGTTGGTGGGCAACCCCCAGGAAGGAGAAGACCAATGGCAGCCAGCAGGAGTCATTTTCCCAATAAGGTTTCAGAAAGAATATGAAATCAATCAAGTCATGCTTCATACCTCCTTATACCCCATAGGTCCTCAGATTGAAAGCTGAGACCTGTCCTAAGAGCCCTGGACCCCTTTGGAGACACATTTATCCCAAAGTCAAAGAACCCCAAGGATACCAGTTATCTGGGGCAGACAACTAACTCCCCCTCCACCAGGGTTTTGGGAGGGTTGCAGAAGAGGGGGCTTTCTCTGTAACAACCAGTTGTCATCCCTACTTCTCAGCAGAGACCAGGAAGGTTAATACTCAGAAAAAAGGGGAGCTTCTCCACTCTGCACCATGTTTTTCTCAACTAAAACACACCAAATGAATATGTGCAATCTACTCCAATCCAGCTGTACTTTTTAGAGCAGAAGGTCACGAATCCTACTGAAAGTCTGATCAAAGCTATAAAGTCCACGTTCCCAGAAAACCACACCAATTCTCAATCCTCTGTCTGTCTCTTCCACACTCAGTTTTACACATGATTGCAAAGCCTTGTTGACCTCCCTGAAGACCACCTATTTGCCCCCTGGGATCTGCAGATTCTGGGTTTGGAGCCTGAGTCAGGACTGAGAGCCTCTCCTGGAATCTGTTCTGGTTGATCATGGTGGTCAACACTTTTTCCTATTCCTTGCACCTCTTCTCGGGTTGAAAGTCTCCCTAGTTAGGTAGGGGGAAAGTGGTAGGACTTACTTACATTTTACTGGCAGGGCAACAGAACCAGGAGTCAATGGGTTGACATGGAAGATAAAAGCAAGGGAGAGAGTAGGATTAATGCTAACATTATCAAACTCAGTTAATGTCTTTATGCCTGCATGGAGCATTTCTGTCTTTACTGCCTACAGGTCTTCCCTGCCATCAAGACAAAGCCTGTGTGCCAGACCCAAGTCCCACCTTTCCCCAGCATTCCCTGAGGGTCTTGGCATCGGAAGGAATCTGAGAGGAGCTAGCTATGGGGGTTACATATGGGAGCTGGCTTGGGGGTTACACAGTTCTTACTTTTTTCTTCAATGGCGACTGGAAGCCAAAGTGTTAGCCATCCAGATTCCAACAGGAGCAGGAAGTAAGGAAAGAATTCAGCATTAGATCACTGTGTTGCTCAAGGAGACTGATAACCCACCCACCGTGCGTGTTGATAATCTACTCAGGTCCGCCCATCATCCATCCATCATTCACCCAACCAACATTCATTTGGCACACACTCTGGCCACTGCAGTATGCTAGAAGCTGAGAATGCCATGACTCAGACTCAGCCCCTGCTCTGTAAACATTTATGAGACTAGTTGGGAAGAGAGATGCTGGTACAGAGCTAACAAGACATCTCCAGCCCTGGTCTCATGAATGGAACCTGCAACCAATGAATGTCCTGAACTTCCTCCAGGCTCTTCAAACATAGCGTGTCCCTAAGAGACTTTGTGGTCATCACCAGCCCACCCACCAAAAAGTAACGTTATTTTTTTAATAAAATAAACACCCATGCATTCACAGTGATATAGATGAATACTTGAATAAATAAATGGAACACATTCCTCACAGAAGAATTCCAATGAATATGTGTAGAAGGAACAAGAGAAATAGAGAATCACCACAGAGTGAATACGACAGTGATCATCTTTGCAGGCAAGACCCACCAGTAGGCGCCATAACTGGTGGGGCGAATGTTTAAGGAGAAAGCTTATTTGCATGGTCTCCAGCTGTCTCCTTCAGGACACTCATTAGTTACAAGGGGAAACGGTTTCTGGACCGTGGAGAACCCTAGCAGACATACCACAACCAAACGGTCCAGGTTAACATCTCAAGTAAAGAGACACATCAGTACATCCCTTCCATGCCCTTTCTGCCCCAAACATGCCTCAAACAACATAATCACACAAGTTCAGACTGAGAGACAATCTTCAGAATATCTGACCAGGGCTCTTCTTTGAAAGGGTCAAGGTCGTGAAAGGCTGGCCAACTCAGCCATGAGCTGTAAGGACTAAGGCAAGAGTGAGGAGATAGGATGACTCGGGGAAGTGTGGGATCCTGGATGGGATCCTCAGATAAGAAAAGGGACATTTGTGGGGAAACTAGTAAAACTGGAACAGGTTCTGTAATTTAGGTGGTAGTTTTGTAATGGTGTCAAGGTCCTGGTTATCATCACTGTGCTGTGGCTGGTGAGATGGTAACGTGAAGGGAGGTGGGGAGGAGGACATTTGGGAAGTCTAGTTTTGTGACTTTTCTGTATCTCTCAAATGACTTCAAGAAAAAGTTTTAAAAAAATCAATTGCTCTGCAGAACTGTCCCATCTCAGTTAAGGGCAGCCCAATCATTCAGCTGCAAAAGATAGGAAATGAAATGAAAAATAAAATTATAGGAGTCTTTCTTCACTTTTGTCTTTCCCTAACCCTGGTTCCCGCCCAATGTATTCTTCATTAGAACCAAGATTGATCATTTAAACACACACACACACAAACACTCCCCTACATGACACTCCCTTTCTGACAGCCTTGTAATAGCCACATCTTAATCTGACTCACAAGAGCCCCTGTATGCAGGTTTCTGCCTCCTCTCCATTCTTACTTGTGACATCCCCACCCACCTTGTCCCTCTCCACATCCACCGTGCTCCAGACACACAGGCTGCCCTCAGATCTATAAAGGAACCCAGTACCTTCCTGCCCCAGGGCCTTTGCACATACCCTCCCTAACTCTGGCTGGCCAGCTCGTACCCACCATTGGCATCTCCCCTCAAAATGTCATTTATCCAGAGAGCCCTTCTCTCGATGTCCACGCTGGGAAGTGCTTATTTGTGTAACATGAGAATTCTTGGAGGATGGGACTATGTCTGTTCTTTTCACCCACTGCATTCCCAGCATCGCGCCCAAGGAACAAGCTGGAAACTCAATGCATGTCTGTGCAGCAAATGAGGGGATAGGAACTCAGCTTCGTGATGAGACTCAAGTGCTCTTTCCAACAGGTGGTGTCCTTACATGGTAAAGATCTGGGGGCTCACTAGAGCTCTGTGACCATAGGAATGTCCACTCCCAGGCACTACACAAACATAACCACATCAATGACACACAGAAGGCCGACGGACTCGAGATGCTCATGATGCCTTTTGGTCCAACGAGGATGGTCAGGCTTACTCAAGCAGTGTCTCCCCGCCAAAGGCACCAAGAGCCCGTGACAAAACCAGTTTCAGATGCCAGTCTGTCTCCAAGGCAGGGCTCCGGTAGGGCTGCTGGCTTACAGGGCTCACCCACCCTCCCATCTCCTATGGGGAACCGGGAAATGAGGGTGTTTACACCTGACGCCAGCAGGAGTCTGGTCGGACTGCCAGAGACCCTTTGGAGCCAGCCCTGCCCCTGCCCACTGCAAGCAGAAAGGCAGAGGAGATAGGGAGTGGGAGCAGACGTCACCTTCACGGGGAATGCAGGCTCTGGCCAGTCCCAGGAAAAGCAGAATCAGCAGGGGTGTCCGCAGAAACAGTTCGCACCTGCGCATGGTGGGGCAGGATGTGGGGTGGACGTTCTCCTTCCAAGACAAACAGGACTCTGGTCACCCGCTGCCCTCCCAGACTCCCGGAGCCAAGCTCCCTTCCCACGCATGCCCTTTCCCGCCCAGGAGGCTGGCAGGCACCCAGCCCCCAGCCTCTGCGACCCGCTGCTGAGGCGGGAACTGCCTTTCCTACCCGCCTTGCTTATTTATCTTAAAGAAACATTGTAGATAAAGTGCCCAACTCGATGCTTGCCATCCTGCTTGTCTCCTGTTACTCAAAGGCCCTTGAGCTGAGTCATTTTTAAACAGTTGGTCAGGGAAAACAAAAGAATACTATCCCATGGCAAGTGGAATTCTAGCTTCCGCAAAGAACATTTTATTGGAACACAGCCTGTTCCTCTGTGTCCTGCACGAGGGCTTTCCTGCTCCAACGGCGGAGCGAAACAGCTGTGACCCAGACCTTCTGACCCACAAAGCCAAAAACAACCACGATCGGACTC
Organism: Mustela nigripes; assembly: GCF_022355385.1. Lineage (NCBI taxonomy): Eukaryota > Metazoa > Chordata > Mammalia > Carnivora > Mustelidae > Mustela > Mustela nigripes. Next base: position 10,945,997 of record NC_081573.1, on the reverse strand, counting down.
TTGATGGAGAAGTGTGCCGACCCCGTCCTGGACAAATTGTAAGTTTCCAAAAACAACATCACAAGCAAATAAGACCTGTCCTACTTCTGCCCAGAGATAAAAATTATTTTCACATCCTTGTGCATTTCTGTGTGCCTAACACCCATTGGCCATGTGCCTTGAACAAGTTACTCAACCACTTTGTGTCTCAGCTTCCCCGTCTATAAAATGGGGATAATGCTATTCTCAACCTCATCGGTGTTGCGATTAGTTGTGTGTATATCTCTAAAACACACAGAATGGTGCAGATCGTCTCTATGTGTGTATCAAGAATACAATATATGGACAAATCATGATTGTACATACATTTAATACACAATATACATGATATGCATGCATACCTTTTTTTTTTTTGAGATTATTTATTTATTTGACAGACCAGAGATCAGAAGTAGGCAAAGAGGCAGGCAGAGAGAGGCGGGGATGCAGGTTCCCTGCTGAGCAGAGATCCTGATGTGGGGCTCGATTCCAGGACCCTAAGATCATGACCTGAGCCAAAGGCAGAGGCTTAACCCATGGAGCCACCCAGGTGCCCCGCATGCGTACCTTTTTAAAAAGATTTTATTTATTTCACAGAGAGAGTGAGAGCAGGGGGAGGGGCAGAGGGAGAGGAAGAGAGAGAATCCCAAGCGGGAATCCCAAGTGGTAAGCATGGAGCCCAAAGGAGGTCGATCCCACGACCCTGAGACCATGACCTGAGCTGAAACCAGGAACCAAACACTCAACCAACTGAGCCCTCCAGGCACCCCCATACATGCATATCTCAAGAAGTGATCATTTGCATGACTGTGTGGCTCAGTGGGTTAAGCCGCTGCCTTCGGCTCAGGTCATGATATCAGGGTCCTGGGATATAGCCCCGCATTGGACTCCCTGCTGAGCAGAGAGCCCGATGTGGGGCTCGATCCCAGGACCCTGGGACCATGCCCTGAGCCGAAGGCAGAGGCTTAACCCACTGAGCCATCCAGGTGCCCCCAAAGTGTTTTATTCTTCATGCACAGTGTGCACTGAGCATTTCTCCAAGGCTTCAAACATTCATTAACCATAAAGTTTTATAAGCAAAACTTTGAAATTTTTCATCATAAAAATAAAGCATATTTATTTATAAGTTTAGTTATAAGTAAATGAGGCAGAGTTGATTTTCAGTATTACCCTGCAATGGTGGGTGTATGACAGGGATTTATCAAAATCCACAGAAATCCACAACAGGGAGTAAACTCTAATGTAACCATAAACTCCAGTGAATAATAAAGTATCACAATCATTCATCAGTTGTAACAAATGTACCACACTAGTGTAAGATGTTAATTATAGAGGACACTCTTGGTGTCCAAGATCAAGGTGATAGCAGTTGGGGGAGGGGCCCCTCTTTGCCTGCAGGCAGCTGCCTTCTTGTGTCCTCACCTGACAGGGAGTACAGGGAAGGAGCATACTGATCCCATACTTGAGGGCTCCAGCCTTGTGACCTAATCACCGACCTATGTCCTCACCTCCTAATAGCATCCTGCCGGGGATTAGGATTTCAATGCATGAATTTGGGTCCACAGCACCTGCAGATGTTCAGAGGAGCACTGTTTATAAAAGCCAAAAAGTGGAAGAAACCCAAACATCTGCAGATGGGTGAACGGATAGGCAAATGTGATCTGTACATCTCCTGGGATGTATTTCCCTGGGAAGGTAAGCAAGTCCTGCCGTGTGCCACAACGTGGATACACCTGAAAACAAGCTGAGGGCAAGCAGCCCACACAGGAGACCGCATTGTTGATGACTCCATTTATATGAACATCTGGAATAGACAAATTCCTAGAGACAGAAAGTATGGTGGCTGTCACCAGGGGCAGGGGCAGGGAGGAGGGGGGTGAGTGTTGAATGATAATGGGGTCTCCTCGGGGCGATGAAAATGTTTTCAAATTCGGTACAGGGGGTGGTTGTACAACGTTGTGACTGTGCTAAATGTCACAGGATTGTATATTTAAAACAATTAACTTTAGGGTTAGGCGTCTGACTTGGGCTCAGGTCGTGATCTCAGGGTCCTGGGATCGAGACCCGTATCAGGCTCCCTGCTCAGTGGGAAGTCTGCTTCTCCCCCTGTCGCTCTTGGCCCGCAAGAACGACACGGAGACACGCGTGGAGGCAAACTTCTTTAATGGCTTCTTTTTATCTTCTTCCCCCTCTGGCGCAGCACAGCACGCAGCTCCCGCCGCCCCGCTTGGGTGCCGCCGCCGCCGCCGCCATGGTCCGGGCTGCGGCCCCCTCCAGCCGGCTCAGCGCGGCCTGGCTCCCGGCGGGCCAGCCCCTCTACAAGTACATTCAAGCATATATACACCGGCAGCTTAGCCCGCCTAGCCAATCACCGCAGTGCTCATGCACCTCCCGCGTGAGTGGACCTAAATGCACAGCCAATCATATTCAGTCCCTTACAGCTCTTATAGTAGGCCTTCTGTACTGGCTCCCGACATCCCCCTCCCTTTGCCTGTCCTCCTGCTCATGTGCTCTCTCTCTCAAATAAATAAATAAATAAATAAAATCTTTTAAAAATTTGACTCTATTAGGTAAATTTTATCTATCCCAAACAAAAAAATCTTATGTGTGGAAAATATATCAAAAGACCTCAAAATAACAATCAAATATACTCCTGCATTACAAGAAAAAGGACATGCACAGGAACTGCTCATGTTAAAACTAACCCAATATAAAAATTATACCACCAGAGCAGCAACAGCAGCAGCACCTCCCCCCTCGTCAAAGAGAAATTAATGAAAACAGTTCAATCCTTCCATGCAGTTCCCGGAGCAACCCCAGGGCTTGGCCACAGTGGGAGGGATGAGCACTGTGTCCCCGGCACAGGGTCATCACTCCCACGGGGCAGCACCCACACTGGTCGTCACAGCCCCAGCTGCTGGGACCTGCTTAGCCACATCGACACTGTTCTCCCCAGGGCTGTCTGGCTTCCTTCCTCCACTCTCCGAAGAATTGCAAGCCAGGGGCTAAGTCCCAGGATGGACAAGCCACTTCCGGGGCTGTGGCTGGCTCTCCACTCTATTCCTGCACAGCTGTCCCGGACGGAGAGCCCAGTGGAGTCTCTTGTCTCCCATGGAACATATGTGGGAACAATGAGTTTCAGAAATTTGCCCAGAAGGGGCTGCCAGCAGGGCACAGGAACGAGCCACCATGGAACCAGAAAGCTACAGATCAAGCCTTAGCTCCCCCACCTCCTGGCTCTGTGAACTTGGATAAACTCTTTCTCCTTTTTGATCCTCAATTTCTGGAGAAGTAGAAATGGAGACATCACAGGAATAGCTAATACTTTTTAGAGCGTTGGCTATACTCCCAGCGCCCTTCCAAGTGTCTTGGCATCCAGGAACTCCTAGGACACTACGAGATAGGAACTATTACGGGCCCCACTGCATAGATGAAGAAACTAAGACCCAGAAAGTGTAAAGTCAACACAAAATCACACAGGCAGTGCTAGGCTTTGGAAGCGAGCATCTGAATATGGTTTACACGCTCTAACCAGCCCCTTCCAACAGCACTTTCCACAGTGACACATATGACATGTCCTCCTGCACTGTCCAACACGGCAGTCGCATGTGACTGCTGACCCCTTGAGATGACACCAGTGCAAGAAGTAAAATGAACTTTACTTTCATTTCCTTTTAATGTGTCTAACGTTAAATAGCTCCGTGGCTTCATGGCTGTCATCTTGGACGACACTGCTCTGAACCACTAGCCAAAGCTGGCTCTCAACCTTGTCACGCTGTCTCCCTGGTGGGTCGTGGGAGCCTGAAGACAGAACCACATGGGCAAGCCCTCCACGCTGCACCAAGGAGACCCCGATTCAGGTGTGGCATGTCTAGCTCTGAGGCGTGTGCATCCTGGGGCAGGAAGACAACGGATAATATGACTGCAGCTACCGCCATCACTGCAAGGAAGGCACATAAAGTGGGGTCATGTGGCACACATGGAGGGTGTTGGGGTGATGGTTCAGCCTGGGGCTGCCCGGGAAGACCTCACCGACGTGTGCCTCAGGTTTCGGTCTGAGTGGGTGATGATCTGGAGTATTGGGATACAACCTGAGCAAAGCTCCCAACACAGAAAAGAGTGGGAAGGATTGGAAGGATGGACAGACAGACATGGAAGCACACACTTTTCCTTTAGCCTCTAGTGTCTCTCCTGCAAGATGCTATGTCCAAATGGAGCATTTTAGAAAAATGGGCCCACAACAAATCAGAAAGGACAAAACTCCTTATGGTGTTGCCTGTTTCTGCAAACCATAATTGAAGAAAATCGAGAGCCAAAGGCTAGTGGAAAGTGTTCTGAAGATTTTTGTTTACTTATATCTGATGGCTTCACTGCTGATGGAAATGACTTTATTTCTTAAAATTCTATGAGTTTTTGAGGCTGCAATTTGAAAACTTTCTTCCAGCTGATCAGTGATCTCAATCAAAGGAGCCACTCACTGAATGAAGGTCACTGACTGCGCTCCATGAACAATCCACCAGAATAGCACCAAATGGACATGTGTGCCTCCCCCACAGGTAGGAAGACACAGGGTTCTTAAAAACCTTAAAAAGCCCTAGGGCACCCAGATGGCTCAGTTGTTGGGTGTCTGCCTTCTACCCAGGTCATGATCCCAGGGTCCTGGGATCAGCCCCACATTGGGGGGGGGGGTCCCTGCTCAGCGGGAGGCCTGCTTCTCCCTCTCCCCCTCCCGCTGCTTCTGTTCCCTCTCTCACTGACTCTCTTTCTGTCAGATAAATAAAAAAATATTCAGAAAAAAACCCTTATAAAGTCCTAAAATGCCATTTTATGATATTTATTAATATTTATATGTATTTATGATATTTTGTGATTCAAAGTCACCAAACCAGAAGGTGGGGAAGGTAGGATTTGGACCTGCACTCAACCTGCTTGACACACTTCCAAATCCCAACCATGAAAATCCTTCTGAAGGTGTCTCTAGCCCCTCAAACACGTGAGTCTTCAGGTGCTGAGGTTCTGAACGTGGAGGACTTCGTGCATTTCACATGTTCTTCTCCTAGATGGCGAGGACAGAGGGTAAATTTGAGGCAGGACAGAGAGGTCTGGGACCACCAGAGACCAGATCTGAAGGAGCGTGTCAGCTGGACTGTGCAGATGAAGACCCCAGGTGCACCGTCTGAGGACTGAGCAGGGAGAGGACGGGGTCAGAAGTGTGGGCTGGGATGGTCTGACACAGCCCCAGCTACCTGGGACCAAGTAACACGTCACCCCAAACTCAGTGACTCAAAAGAGCAAGAGTTATTGGAGGACCTGTCATGGTTTTGAGGGCCAGGAATTTGGGGAGGACCCTCCCAGTGAGGGATTCTGGCCCAGGGTCCATCAGGTGATGACTGGAGCAGCTGGGATGGGCCACCGCCTGTCTCTCCGTGTGTGTTGTGGAATGGGCTGGCTGAGGCTTCCTCACAACATGGCAGCTGCAAGCTGGGTGAGAGCACCACAACCATCCTGGAAAACGAAAGCAGATGGTTCATATGTCCCTTTGTGTGTCTGTCACCTCCCCTCGACCAGCAGTGAGGTCTTCTCAGGCAGGAACTTTCTGGTTTCCCTCAGTCTCCCCAGGGTCCACACGGGTCTAGAACAGGGTAGGGAGGTGCTCGTATGTGTGGAAGGCTATCTAAGTGGCCTGAAGGGGGCTTGTGGAGACGGTGGGCTTGACCTGCCCCGAGACTGCACCCCTGGAATGCCCTAGGCATGGCACCAAGGGGCAGGTGAGGGCAGAGTTCTGGAAGCTTGACAGAGGCTTGCAGACTTTCCCAGGCCCGTGTCCGGGAAGGTTAGGCTGAGGCTGTGAGGAAGACACAGGACAGAAGGCAGCTTGCTTGCCCACCAGCTGAGGACAGTGGGCGTCTAATTTCTGCACCACAGCGACCTGTCTAGCACGGAGGGCACTCTGCAGCCCACATCCCAGGAATAAGTGTTCCGTGTCCTCCCAGTAACTTCTCCTGAGAACATGGAGATCAGCCCTTGGGTTCATCTCCAGTATCCCCGGGGAGTCATCTGCTTCCAGAAATAGCCCTCAAAACTCTGCCATGTTCTCCATGCACAGAATCGCCCTGACTTGGGCCACCCCCTCAGTTGCCCTGGTCCCTGCTTCTCCTGCCTTTAGTCCTTCCTCTGGGACATGAGCCCGTGGAAGGCGATTCTTGCACACTCTGAGTTATCTGGGCTCATTCACCCCTCTGGAGGTGACGGCTGGGTCTGGGGAGCGCTCCCAGGCCCTACAGCCAAGCATCCCGCGGACCCCACAGACCTCACAGACCACTAACAATGAGCACTTAAATTTCCTCCTTCAGACCTGTTGCTCATCCTGTGTTTCCTTTGAGGAGGAACCCCCAAAGCAGCCGGTTTGCTTTTCTCCCCCATCTGCTACGGATGGGCCGACACACTGATGAGGGAGCAAGAGGCTGGCTGAGGACGGAGCAGGGGCTGGCGCCTTGCACCCCCTCTCCACCCACTCCCCTTGGTAATATGTGTGACATTCCACAGGCACCCCTGACGGCCCTAAAAGAAGAACAAATGGTTATCTTGCAGAGATCACAGTCCTGCAAGGCAGGAGTCTCTCTTGGTTTACAAATGTCCTTGAGATTTACAACAAAGAAGTTACCTTATCAATAGCCCAATTTCCAAAGACACATAACTCAGTTCCTCAAGCCCTAACGTCACCCTCCCCTCCATAAAAAACCGAAGGAGGCGAAGGAGGCGGAGGTAGAAAGAAAAGTAAATAAAGTTAAATTTCTTCTAAACCTAAATCTCACTAACAAGGACGTTTGATAGCAAGAATGTAACATTCCACCAGGAGACTCCCAATTGTCTTTATGTTAGTGCCTCATTAGAGGGAAAGTGGCCTTGGCTTGATAGTAACCAGGCCTTCAATATCCTGACAGTCTTCTTTACCCCAATAGCCCTTCTGAACAACTCTTTGTCCTCACCTACCCAACTCCTGTGTATATAACCAGCCACTCCTCACAACCCGGGGCAGCAGCTCTTCCTGCCCACGGGTCTTGTCCCAGTGCTTTAATAAACCACCATTTTGCACCAAAGATGTCTTAAGAATTCTTTCTTTAGTTGTCAGCTCCGAACCTCACCCCACTGAACCTGACTTAGGTTCTGGAACTTCATCAACACCTGCTCTCATTTCCATGACTCCTGTATACACCCATATATGCACGCATGACATATCTGTGTGTCTACAAACTCGTCTCTTACACATACACACCTGTGTAGGGAAAACATTGGAAGGACACGCTCTTATAGTAAAAGCCGCTTGGTCATGGGCGGCTTCTTCTCCTTTGCTCCTTATTTTTCAAAGGTATTCAACAATCATGCATTTATTACCTTCATGATCAGAAGCCTACTGTGATCATTGTTTTTTTAATAAGCAGTTGAAAGAAAACGGGCCCCCCAGGAAACTGGCCTTGGACAGTGTTTCCCAGACCTTCAGAATGAACTTTCTGACGCCAGTTATCACCTCAGCGGGCAGAAAGGGAGCCTCGTGCTCTGGGACTCTTTAAAATCGCCTTAACAGCCCTCACAGGGACCCTGAAAGTGAGGGAGCTGCGTTCTTCCTCCTTTCTGCCGCTGGGAAATGACGGTCATGATCCTTCATTCAGCTCATTCAGGGCTGCAGGAAAAACAGCTTCTCCTTTGGGGGGCGCGGGAGGGCTGTGTTGAGATGCCAAAGGGAAAACCCCGTGGGCCCCAGGCAAGCAAGCTTTGGGAATAAATACACTTGAAAGCATTCGAGGAAATGAAAACTTTGAAATAGCAAGAGAGTTACCTGAGGCCGTAATTAGGCAGCTCTGTCCCTGTGAACGCTGAGGCTGTTTTGATTTTCTCCGTTTGCCTGAGGACTTCGTGGGGGGGGGGGGCGGCTAGGGGAGTTCTTGTCCTCAGGGTCAAGTCCTCTTCCCTTCCCTGACCCCACCCCAGGTTCCCAGCCGGCTCTTGATCACACTCGGGCTCAAGATTTAGATACACCTTTGCGTTTTTGTTTCCCTAAATAGTCACCAAAGGCTTTTAAACTAAAATAAAAGTATCTTGGGGCGTCTGGGTGGCTCAGTGGGTTAAAGCCTCTGCCTTCGGCTCTGGTCGTGTTCCCAGGATCCTGGAATCGAGCCCCATATCGGGCTCTCTGCTCCGCGGGGAGCCTGCTTACCCTGCCCCCCTCTCTGCCTGCCTCTCTGCCTACTTGTGATCTCTCTGTCAAATGAATAAATAAAATCTTTAATAATAATAATAATAATAATAAAAGTATCTTTCCTGCTTCCAAAGGGAGCAGCTTAAAAAATGCAGAGGAAGCTTAGATGTCCCTGCTCCGTCCCCCCACCATTCCTCCTCACTGGAACCCTGGTTGCCATCTGAGTAGGTCTTTTACTTGCATTGCATGGATTTGCACACCTGGGTCACACCCTTGCACGCACCTGTATCGAATACACAAATGTGGGACACAGCACGTCTATGGTGAAGGAAGCTGCTTTTTTCTTTTTTTTTTTTTTAAGTTATCAGTTTGTTAGGCACATTTTACCAGAGCACTAGGTAAAGATCTACCTTGTTCTTTCTCAGTGACTGCACACCTTCCACTCCATGGATGGGCCGTGCGCTCTCCGTCCGTTCACCCCTTTGGCAACTATTTGTGGAGCCCAGAACATATACCAAGTCCAGTGGATGTCATTGTGAATAAAGGATAAATGACATATTCCAGTGGGATTATTTAATGGAATTTATTAAATAGATTCTTTTTCTAAAAATTTCTTATTTATTAATTTGACAGAGAGCAGCAGCAGAGGGAGAGGGAGAAGCAGATTCCCCAACAAGCAGGGAACCCCATGCGGGGTACCATTCAGGACTCCATGAGGGCTCAATGCAGGGCTCATTTGGGGCTCCATCCCAGGACCCTGGGAGCATGACCTGAGCGGAAGGCAGATGCTTAACGACTGAGCCACCCAGATGCCCCTAATAAGGAGATTCTAAAGCTCATGGAAATGCATTTCTCGAAATAGGCATATAACCTGGGTGAATCTCAAACTCTCAATTCTTGGAAGAAACCACATCCAAAAGAGGACATGCTGGGTGGATGATTCCATTTATTTAAGATTCTCAAAGATGTAAACTGACCTGCATGGTGCAAAGGGGACGGGTGGCCACCTGGGCCAGAGGGAGGGAGGGACTGTACAGGCCCCATACAGGTGATTCTGGGGGAGGATGAGATTGTTATCCTGGGTGTGACACGGCTTCACGGGTCTATGCACACATCAAACTGATTATCATAAACTGATAATATGTGCAGTTTATTGTACGTCAATTATACCAGATAAAATTCCCATATAGAGAGAGAGAGGGAGAGGAAGAGAGAATCTTAAACAGGCTGTGAGCACAGCTGATCTCACAACCCCTTGCCAAAATCAAGACTTGGCTACTTAATTGACTTAGCCTCTGTCGTGAGCAAAACCCCTGCGTCCCGCCAGGAGGTCGCAACGTGTAAAGAAGAGATAGAGAGATGGATATGATGTAACGCACTTGATCTATCGGGACGAGGTACGCACCACTATTGTGGCCCGGTCACGGTCCACTGACGTTGTCACGGAGAAGGAGATGTCGCCTCACAATCTAGACAGAGAGGTCACCGCAGAGGTTGAGACTGAGAACCAGCGAGTGGTTGGCAACGAAACTGTCGGGGCGTCGGTAACACCGGTGATGATGTTCTCCCAACAGGGAACTCGCTTCACCTCAGTCCAACCCGATGCCTCTTTATATACTGTGCTAAGTCTCCTTCATAAACATATTACATCACTTATTTTTCTTATGCTTACACACCAAAAACATACACACGTCGTAAACATGTTTTGGTTTACGATATTTCCCACAAGTTAAAATATTTACAACTTGTTACTCCGCGCTAATCTTATCATTACACGCATATGGTCTAGGCTTACTTGCTATGTGGTTAGTTTGCAATTTGTTCCTGTTTTTCATTTAGTAGGGGTTTGCACTTACTACATATTATTTATTTATTTATTTATTCATTTATTTATTACACTTTATTTATTAAGGTTCGTATTCACTACAGCCACCCAGTCCCCCCCAAAATATATATATTTTTAAAGATTTTGTTTATTTATTTATTTGAGAGTGAGAGAGCTCAAGCGAGGAAGGAGCAGAGGGAGAATGACAAGCAGACTCCACGCTGAGCACGGAGCCTTATGTGGGACTTGATCCCACAAACCCAAGATCATGACCTGAGCTGAAATCAAGAATCGGATGCTAGGGACACCTGGATGGCTCTGTGGGTTAAGCCTCTGCCTTCTGCTTAGGTCATGATCTAGGACCTAGGATCTAGGTCCTAGGATCAAACCCCGTATCAGGCTCCTTGCTAAGGGGTGAGCCTGCTTCTCACTCAGCCCCTCTCTCTCTTGTGTGCGCGTGCACACACCCACTCTCTCAAGTAAATAAAATCTTTTTAAAAAAATTATTTCTGGCATGAGGAGAAATAAGAACTTAGCAGTTTATCCTAGAATGTGTTACAATTAGAAGTGTGCAAAATGACGGTAATTTAGGTCACATAAAGCTGCATAAATAAATAAAACAGGTTACAATCTAATTGGAAGATCGTTATTAGTAATCACAATTTTTTCTCTGTGTAATACGTCGGGCTTCATAAAAATAATTTGTATAACAAAATACTTCATGGTGAATTTTTTCCCAAGTTTTTATTTAAATTCTGGTTAGTGAAGGTACAGCATCATCCTGGTGTCAGGAGTGAATTTAGTGATTCTTCTCTCCCATACGACGCCCGGGCTCATCCCCGCAGGCGCCATCCAGCCCATCCCCCACTCGGCCGAGCCTCCGCCCGCTCCCTCCACCGTCGAGCCCCACGGAGAACAGAGATGTCCTTTCGGGAGATGCTCGGTGGCGGGTGACCGGGACAGTCCCTCCCAGGGAAGCCCGAGCGAGCGCCCCCGGGTCCGCGGTCTTCGCTGCCACCTACCGGCCGTGGTCGCATAAGCACGCGAACTGGCCCTAAAATCAAGGAGGACAACCTCTCGCTCTCGAATATCCGCAGTCAGAACGATCCAGCCGCGCGGATCCAGCCGCGCGGGGGACCGGCGGCGCCAGCCTGGACACAGACGCCCGTTCCTGCAGCCCGGAGCCCGCGGAGGGACGCTGCAACCGATTCCGACGCGCATTCCCTCCGCAGGCCTTGCACGCCACCCACTCCAAGGAAGGAATGTATTTCTTCAAGGTCAAGGACACAGGATAACCTCTCATCAGGAGACCTCACGCTGCAGCCTCCCAACGTTTAATAACGTCTGCTTCAGTCCCTACTGTCAGGCCCCGGCCTGTCTGTAGAGGGCCAGAGAAATGCGTGTAATATACAGATGGACAGCGGCAGCCAAGGGGACGGCTCCATTGTCACACATGCGGTGAGAAGAATACAGGACAGTAACAATAAATGCGGAAGCTACCGTCGTACTAAAAAACCTGGGTGCATTTCAGCAACAAAGTTGAGTGGCAAAAAGCGAATCCAGGAAGACAAGCTTCTGTATGTTATTCTTCTGTTTAAAAAAAAAAAAAAAGCAAAACTAAACAACATATTAAGTCGCACGTATGCACATGTCTTTAATGAAATTACGTTTTAAAGTAATGATGAGGGACGCCTGGGTGGCTCAGTTGGTTAAGCGGCTGCCTTCAGCTCGGGTCATGATCCCAGTGTCCTGGGATCGAGTCCCACATCGGGCTCCTTGCTCCGCAGGGAGCCTGCTTCTCCCTCTGAATCTGCCTGCCACTCTGCCTGTGCTCGCTCTCGCTTGCTCTCTCTCTGACAAATAAATAAATAAAATCTTAAAAAATAAAGTAAAATAAAGTAATGATGAGCTAGGATTTGTGATGCTGGTTTTCTCCAGGTGAAGAAGCTGAGAGACGAGTTCTCAGGAGCGCGTCTACAGAGATGCAAAGGTCATGGGATATTATCAATATCCCATTTCTGGGAGATGATAAGGCATTCCTTTTTTTGATACTTTTTTTCAAAATAAATTAACAAATAAGTATGTAATTAAAGAGAAACATAACTTTACTAATTTATGAGAGTGTCAGTACAATCCTGCGACTTGGAAGTAAAATTATTAAAGGGAAAGAAATCGAGCATGTTAACAACTCATGTCTCTGGATATTGGAAGTATCCTTTTTTTTTTTTTAAAGATTTTATTTATTTATCAGAGAGAGAGAGGGGGAGAGAGCGAGACAGAATGGCAGGCAGAGGCAGAGGGAGAAGCAGGCTCCTCGCCGAGCAAGGAGCCCGATGTGGGACTCAATCCCAGGACGGTGGGATCATGAGCCGAAGGCAGCTGCTTAACCAACTGAGCCACCCAGGCGTCCCTGGAAGTATCCTTTTAATAAGCATCTTATTGTCCCTGTATTTTATAATTACCCCATGATGAATGTCTACATCTTAATAAAATTCAAACTGCTGTTCATGCTAACAATCTTTTTCTTTTTTAACCCATAACAGAGGCATGCACTATTCAGAAATCTGGGAGAAAAGGAGGATGTGTGGCAGAGAGAGAAGGGGAGAAGCCAGTTAGGGAAGAGGAAGCCAAGGACACGTGGGGTTTCCACGGTGGTGTGAATGGCTAATTCCATCTCGGGCCGCAGGGTGGGACTTAGACAAGTGAAGATAGGCTGCTGACTGACGGACCCAAATCACTGCGGAGTCTGGCGAGAGCTGTTTTAGTGACGCGATGTGGGGAGAAGGCCCGAGTGGGCCGCTGAGATGGAAACAGCCTGGAAGAAGTGAAAACATGTGTGTCCTTATACCTGCGTTCTCCAACCTCCTGTCCCCTCTACATGTTGAAAGACATGGGCTTTGGGCACTTTTTGACATGCCTGGATGAAGATACAGGAGATCTCCCTGTCCTATTTCTGCAATTTCCTGTGAACCTATAGTTATTTCAAAAACACAAAACAAAACTGTACTCAGGTGATTGCCAGCGTAAGAACCAATGACGAAGGGGCAGCTTCTGGAGAGTCTTAGAATTTAGAATGTCTTAGAATCCCTCTTTCAAAGGAGGGCAGGAGCCCACCCCCAGCCTTCGGATTCAGTAGGTTTGGGCCTGATTGTTATTTAATTTCTTTTAAAAAAAGATTTTATTTTTTCGTTTAAGAGAGAGAAAGGAGTGGGGGGGTACAGAGGGAGAAGCAGACACCCTGCTGAGCAGGGAGCTCAATGCAGGGTTCGATCCGGATCCCTGGACTCCAGGATCATGACCGGTGCTGAAGGCAGTCACCCAACCATGTGAGCCACCCCGGCGCCCTGCTGTTTAACTTCTAACACGGATCACAGCCGGGTGGACGCGGCTGGTGGAGGACCACACCCAGAGGTTAGGAAAGGTTGCTCATCCCTGACCCACTACCCCCCTTCCCGAATCCTAACTCTGTCCTGGAGGCATGGAGATACCCGAGGGGCCGGGGAAGCGGATCTGTGGGAATACAGAGCAATGTTCATCCTGTTTTCGTCCTCCACACGCTGGGATCTCCCGGGAGACCTGTAATGCTCCCAGTGCCCCAGCCACACCCCACACCAGCCAAATCCTTCTCTCTAGGTGTGGCCCCCATGCGCAGGTGGGGTATTTTGGGTTTTTTGTGGGGTTTCTTTGTGTATTTTTTGTTTTTGTTTTTTTTTGAAGTTGGCTCCAGCTTGCTGCCAGATTGGGAAACTGGACTGCAAAGAACCTTTGGGTGAGGCTCACTGGTGGGCATCCCTATGATTAAGATACATGAGCAGGGTGTCCCAGGAAGACGTTTTCTAGGTCTGGTGAAAGAAATCAGGCTTCATCGCTAAGACGGAGAACGGCCTCGTGGACTCCGCTCCAAGACTGCTCAGGGCCTCAAGTCTGGAAGAGACGCGAGTCTGCATGCGTACACTGGGTCCCGTACTGGGCACCTGCCCCAGGAAGGACCTTAAGCCCTCCTCCCTGGAAATGGGACTTTTGTAAATGGACCCCATGTAGGAAGGGACAGACTCAGAGCCCTGAAGGTTACTGGATCCAAAATCTGCTTTTCTCAAAATCTCCCAAGAGCAGAAGCATCCGTATCCCTTGGGGATTTCTTAAAAGTGCAGATTCTCGGGACATCAAAAACAAGAAGATCGGAGAAACTCACTACCAAGGAGTCTGAGTTTAAGGAGGCAGAAAGAGAGGGATCCTGATGGTGGTGGAGGGGGGCGTAGAGACATGGGGTATTACAGGGAAAGCAAGGAAATCAGTCAAGTGCCAGCCTTTGAGTATTAATAAACCAGTAGACAGATGTGCCATCCTAACACACAAGGTTAATAGAGGAAATGCTGTGGGACACAGGTGGTCAAGAAAATGGATTCTGAAACTCAAGTTCCTTAAAATGCAGGTTCCCAGGCCCCGCCCCAGAGCGGAGTGTGCGTCCTTCACTGCCGGCTTCACAGAGCCTCCAGGCGATGTCTGTGTACCTCAGTTAAGGTGACCTACTAACCAGTGGCTCCGAACGCTTCTGGAGTCCTGTGGGAAATGACAGGTCACCCAACTTAGCAACGATTCATGGTGCAGAATACAAAGCGGTTCGGACAGGCAGAGCACGGAAGGATTTTAGGGCCGAGGAACTGCTCCGCGCGAGACCCTCACAGTGGGTCCCCGTCCTGCGTTTGTCTAAACCCAGGGAAGGGGCAACACTGAGTGACCCCTCAACCCTAGGCTTGGGGGACAATGACATCAGCAGGGCCTCATCACTTTTGGCCCTGGGAAGGTAAGGGAAGAGAACGGTAAGGGAAGGACGTGGTAAGGGAAGACGATGGTAAGGGAGGACGTGTTTGTGTGGGGAAGGGGCGGGGCGTCCTCTGGGAAAATCTCTGGACTTCTGCTGTTTTGTAAATCTGAAGCTGCTCTAAAAAAAATGTCTTTTCTTTTTAAAAGATTTTATTTATTTATTTGACAGAGATCACAAGTAGGCAGAGAGGCAGGCAGAGAGAGAGAGAGAGGGAAGCAGGCTCCCTGCCGAGCAGGGAACCCGATGTGGGGCTCCAACCCAGGACCCTGGGATCATGACCTGAGCCGAAGGCAGAGGCTTTAACCCACTGAGCCACCCAGGTGCCCTCTTTTTATTTTTTTTTTAAAGTTGCTCAGGACGGGCGCCTGGGTGGCTCAGTGGGTTGAGCCGCTGCCTTCGGCTCAGGTCATGATCTCAGGGTCCTGGGATCGAGTCCCGCATCGGGCTCTCTGCTCAGCAGGGAGCCTGCTTCCTCCTCTCTCTCTTTCTGCCTGCCTCTCTGCCTACTTGTGATCTCTCTTTGTCAAATAAATAAATAAAATCTTAAAAAAAATAAATAAAGTTGCTCAGGAATATGATAAATAAATCAGAATGTGTCTATACTTAAATCGGGTCCGTCGGAAATTCAAACTTCACTGGTTATCTCCTATTTAATCTGGCCACTTGGAACACCTGGGGGGCTCAGTCGTTGGGCGTCAGCCTTCGGCTCAGCCTTCCGCTCAGGTCATGATCCCGGGGTCCTACAATCGAGCCCCCATCGAGCCCCACATTGGGCTCTCTGCTAAGCAGGAAGCCAGCTTCTCCCTCTCCCACTCCCCCTGCTTGTGTTCCCTCTCTCGCTGTGTCTCTGTCAAATAAATAAAATCTTAAAAAAAATAATCTGGCCACCCTACTTGGACCATCCCACCTTATAAGGAAATAAAGGATAACAGGAAGACAATCTGCAGCAACAATTTTATTAGGAAATGTCGAAAATAAGACTGGCCTTCATTGCGAGAATAGCAACATAAACCAAAAAGCTTCCAACAATGGGACAATGGGACACGATGAGACGGAAAATGAAAACCAATAGGGAAGACATCATCGTTCCAAGATCCTCATAATTAACGTTCACAGGACAGCTGCTATGTGTCCGGAAACCTTGTAAGTGCTCGAGATGTCCTGTCATTTTTCCAAAATCGGGGACAAACCACCCTTACCTCCTTCTTGGGACGGAAGGGACTTGGACCTGGTCGCCTTGTCTGCAGAATCGTCAGGAAGTCACTTCATGTGGGTTTTTTGGTGGCGTTTGAAAGTTCCCAGCTGACGAAAGGTGCCGTGGCACTCGGGACACGTGTAGGGTTTCAACCCAGAGTGGGTGCGAAGGTGGACGTTGAGGTTCCCCTTGTGGCTGAAAGCTTTCCCGCAGTCCGCACATGCGTAAGGCTTCTCCTTGGTGTGGACCCGGCGGTGGCTCCGAAGGGTGGAGTCGTGGGTGAAGGTCCGGTGGCAGAGCTCGCAGGAGTAGGGCTTCTCCCCAGTGTGGATTCGCCGGTGCACGCGGAGGTCTGAAGGCTGCGTGAACGTCCCCGCGCAGGAATCGCATCTGAATGGCCTCTCTCCCGTGTGTGTCCTCCAGTGAATGCGAAACTGAGATTTATAACGAAACCCTTTCTTACAGATGCTGCACATGGTTGGTGTCTGTCCCATTGGTGTCTGTTCCGTGGCTTTTCCCCCAACAGGATGGACCGAGCTGGACACAGGTTGAGCTGAGACTTCTCCTTTGTCCAAATACGGGGTCCCTCCTCGAGGTACTTCTTCGGAAATAGAGGTGTTGTCCAGTTTTCTTCTTTTGGGATTTCTTGGGCTTTTCTGAGAATCTCTTCTGTTCTCACTCTGAGGGGAAATTTGTCTCTCTGAAACGTGGGTGGAGGGTCTGTTGGCGTGCACGTCTGTAATACGGGCTCCTTCTTGGAGATTCTTTCCACCCTTTGCCTTCATGGAATCTGTTGAAAGAAAGATTAACACACAACACTTAACAAAGAGCATTTTCAATGATACCAACCTCCTTTGGACCAAAGGCCGCTGTGGGTTGAGAACTTCCCATCAACCAATGGACCTGGGATAGGGTTGTACGTAGGACACTGAGGACAGTCAGGGATAGAGAAGGATTGGTATTTCAGGGCTCTCTTCCCCCAAGAGATGTCAGTGCTGGTTCCCCACCCCCACTTCCCAGCTGAGGAAGAGTCACTACCTCCTCTGAATTCCCAGTTTCCAGGCTCACCAGAACCTTCCAGAAGCTGAGGCTCTTGGAACTTCAGTATTGTCCTCTCTTCCAGATCTTCCATCAGATTCTCCTTCAGGTTCCCCTTGGGTCTCAGATTCTCCTGCACACCTTTTCTAGGAATGGTCTCCAGCAGGAGAACGTTCTGTGCCTGGCAATAGGCAAACACATGTAGTTGCCAACGTGCCTAACTTGGGGCATGGGAGGCTCTCATCCCTGTTTTCCCCATCCTGCCCATCACCCTAATCTGAGACACCAACTCTCTCAACATGACAGTGTTGTGGATGTGCCCACACTTCCTTTGGGCCACTCATCACTCCCTCTCATCAATCATGCCCAGTGTGCCTTTAAATCATGTCCACATGTCACAGCCCTTACGCTTAATTCTCTAAGCACTTCTCAGGTCACCTGGCTTCCTCTGGCCAATTCGGGAAGCAAGGTGGCTCTGGGTCCAGGTGTCGCTGCTCATCACTACTGATATTTTGTGGGATGATCCCTGTTTGGGGCTCTCCTGTGCATTGTGGGATCATAGCAGCGTCCCTGGGTTCTGACCACTCGATGCAATCCCAACCTCCAACCCCACCTGCATTCTGACAACTGAAATGGTCTTGGGGCATTTGCAAAAGTCTTTTAGAGACAAAAACGACTCTAGGTGAGAACTACTCCCTTAGGCAGAGGGACAAAGGCTGAGGAGTCTTCCTTCTCCACAGAAGCTCAGAGATGTCTACAGGCTCGATGCATCCATGGGGATGGGACAATGGGTGCACTTCTGTGCTCTGCCACTGTCCCAGTTATTCCACAGCTACACCCACCACCACTTCTAGTACCTTCTGCCACCGCTGTCTCAAGATCGGGAAGGGCCTCACACTCACCTGCCCGGCTGACGGCTCGTTGACTCCTGGCAGATTCTGCAGCTCTCTGCTGACCTTCTCGCTGTCCTCTGGATGTGTCTCACTCACAGAAGATCGGGGCTTCTTGGACAAGTCTGCCACAAGGTCCATGTCACTGACCTCTGCTCCAGCCATCTGAGCATCTGAACTTCGTACAAGAAATTCCTGTCCTTGTAAGGTGACTATGGTCTGTGAGGGCAAGAGTCAACCAAGATCAGACTCACTTGAACCAGAACGGAGCTTTGAGGCTCCCTCAATGAAGATACTGCACACTCACACTTTGTTGGAATTACTGGTTTCAAAGGCAGGCTCCCAAGGTGGTAGGGGACTTACCCGCCCTCTTGTGTTGGACAACCACCGGCCTAGCCACAATATCTAATCAACATCAACACCTCCCCATGTCCCAACCACCACCTCAGCTAATACTCAGCCCTCAAGAGTCATCCTAAGGCATGCTTTATCCACTCCTGACTTCAGCACTCGAGGTGGAGCACGGTGAGAAATCAACACCAGGCCCCGCTGAGACATCACACGTGTGGCTTACATCTCACTCAGCCTGTCTTAAGAATCCCCTTATCTGTCATTCCAGATGACCATCTTCCAGTTCCCATGGCTATTTTCCCACCACATTGTCGAAAGCTTATAATTCCCGTTCTCCACTCACCCCTGGAGAATTTCATCACCTCCCGGAGTGCTCAGGGCAAGGAGGACTGCCATGTTGGATCTAACTCCCTCCTGTCCACTTACAAGATTACCTACAGAGCTCATCTCCCCATGGCTGTTGCTACACCAGGTCCCATTCCCCTCCTAGATCCTTCAGACTCTTGCTTTTTCTACAAAGCCTACAGGTGCACGCCAACCACCACGATGGAAAATGTTCCCATGTAAGGTCTTAACCTGGTCTGGAGAGTCATACCTGTGAGCTGGAGGGATATCCGGCAACCACCAGAGATTTTTTGTTTTTGACTTTCCCAACTGGGGGTGGTTGCCTTTGACATCAAGGATGGCGCTAACACTACAATGCCCAGGAAAGCCCCAAGGTTGGTCCATCTCAGTGTCACTAGTAGATTTGAAAGACCCTCGTGGAGTCGAAAGCCTGCTGTCCCAGCCCCCCTCCTTCCTCAGGGTCATGCCAGGACTCTAGTTACCATGGCAACATAGCTCATTAGGTACTTCACCCAAGTAGGACCACTTTTAAGAGGGTCTCTGGCGATATCAAGAATTGCAAACGTAACGGACTGAACTGGTTTCCAGCTCCTTCCTCCTGGAGCCCCTGGAATGCCCCTTAGGCAGCTGTCCCCACCAGAGGTCGGGCAGGGTGAGTGACAGTAAAGTTCGTAGACTCCTGAAACCGATCAAATGCCAGTGACCTCTTTCTCCTCCCTGTCGTGACAGCTGGAAATGTCTCTAGACACTGCCGAGGGTCTCCTGAGGGGCAAACCGTCTTCCCAGCAGGAACCACTGACCAAGAAAGCCCCCATGTCCTCTCCAGTCCAAGGGCACCTGCAGTTCCCACACCAGCTCCCCCTTCCCATCAGGAAGGCCCTGCTCACCCATGTCTTGGGGGTCTTGTTGCTTCTCAGCAGGTCCCTCAAGTCCTCGCAGCTCCGCACACCACTTTCCTTGACTAGGACCTGAAGCTCCGGGGGCATGGAGATCAGGAACTGCTCCAGCACCAGCGCGTCCAGGATCTGCTCCTTGGTATGAAGGTCTGGCCGCAGCCACAGGTAGCAGAGCTCACCAAGCCTCCTCAGGTCCTCAAGGGGGTCTGACGTCTCCGAGCTGGTGAAAGCCCTGAAGCTCAGGTGCCACGTCTCACAGTCGTCGTCTTGTGTCCCGTCAAGGGCTCCTTGCAACAGAGCAGACCGTGGCAGCTCTGTCTCCGGGCTGCCTTGGGGTTTCTCCTGACCCCCTGAGAAGTTCTGGTCTGTAGCCATATCGACCGGAGAACTTTCCGGTATGACTCTGCAGACTTTCTTGAAGCTGGTGCCTAATTAAGAGCCACCTAAAGGGACTGACTCCAGTTTTCTTCAGCAACAGACGCGCCGTTCATTCAGGTCTGTGGGGTGGGGCGGGGGGAGGAACCAGATTGGTTTAATTTCTTACCACCCCCTTCCCTCCAAACCCTTCACCCCAACACTAACACCGTCCCCCACTCATCCAGTATTTAATTCCGTGAAAAGTAACCCCACTATTATTTTTCCAATGTTCACATTTATAGTAAAAGGTGGTTCACATGTCTGAAGGGCCCTTAGATTCTGAGCTCTAAATGTACAGAAGCGGGCTCCGTTTTCTCATCTGTAAGTTGAAACAATATCATCCTTGACTATAAATTATATATAACTACGTGTAAAACTCCTATAATTAAGGGGCACCTGGGTGGCTTGGTGGTTTAAGCCTCAGCCTTTGGGTCAGGTCATGATCTCAGGATCCTGGGATCCAGCCCCAGGTAGGGCTCTCTGCTCAGCAGGGAGCCTGCTTCCCCCTCTCTCTCTGCCTGCCTCTGCCTACTTGTGATCTCTTTCTCTGTCAAATAAATAAATAAAATCTTTTTTTTTTTTTAAAACCTCCTATAATTGAATTTTAACAATGTCAGTCTTTCTATCTTTCCACCAGGACAACCTCCATGGCAAAACTGTATTAGTTAAAATTCTGCAGAATACAGAGAAATATTTACAACCTGAGAATTTCATGTGGTGTGGGGACATCGGAAGTATTAATCTATGATCGTGCCCAGACACATTTCCTTGTTGGTCCCTGGATATTGCTTTGTTCCAGGAAGAGGATTCGAAAGAACCCTAACAGGATTAACAAATATTCCTTACTGTCGTGAGATACAAACAACACAAAACTCACCACTTCAACTCTTTTAAAACGCACAAGTTTGCAGCACTATCACATTTGCAATGCTTTACAACATTCATCTGTATCTGGTTCCAGAACTCACTCATCCCATGCCCAAAGGAAACTCTGTCCCTCCCCCTTCCCTGGCCACACCCACCCCCAGGGGATCTGTTAATCTCTTCTCCCTCTCTTTGGGTTAAACACTTAATCTCATCCAAGAAAATGGATTAAAAATCCAATGCTCTTTGAAATTTTCAAAGGCCAACGGTCAACCTGAGGATGGGGTGGAAGACTGGGGGGTACTCGGCAGGGCACTGAGAGCCACTTGGTCCTCAGGTAGAGAGAGGGGCTTTTTTTTTTTTTGAAGATTTTATTTATTTGCCAGATAGAGATCACAAGTAGGCAGAGAGAGAGGAGGAAGCAGGCTCCCAGCCGTGAGGAGAGCCGGATGCGGGGCTCAATCCCAGGACCCTGGAATCATGACCTGAGCCAAAGGCAGAGGCTTTAACCCACTGAGCCACCCAGGAGCCCCGAGAGAGGGGCTTTAATCATGGCTGGTCTAGTAGGTTGATAAAAAAAAAAAAAAAAAAGGTCCATACTCAGAGGTTTGATTTTTACCCTGTGGACAGCAAACACCCAGCGATGTGTTTTTAAGCAGCGGTGTTGGGCATTCAGAAACCTCAGGAGAAGCATGTACCATGCAGAATTCAAGGCGAATTCTACACATTTGCCTAAAACCCGCAATAATCAACCTTTTCCCCTACTTCGGCTCCTTGGGGAAGCCTGCTCAGCTCAGCGCTGATTCGATCCCATGTTGTAGCTTTAATTAGCTGTTAGGCAAGTCCACCAGCTCTCGGGAGACCATCATCCTTCTCCATAACACGGGATGAGAAAACACACCTCTTACCCTGTCTGAGGGTAAAATATGAGGATGCAGAGAGGACATGCCTGGCACGTCTTTACACAATGGCATGACCAACATTTGGAGCCATGATTCTCAACCAAGGGTGACTTGCCCTACTCCCCTGGCACCTTAGGACACTGGGCGACATCTGGAGGCATTTTTGGTCATCACAACCCGGGCATGGGGGAGGCAGGTGGTGGGGGGACACGGCTAAAAACCCTGCAGTGCACGGGACAGCCCCCAACCCCCTCCCCAAAACAAAACAACAACAACGAAATCACCTGGCCAAAAATACCATCAGAGGCTGAAAAACCCTGGTTCAAAGTACAAACCTGACATACTGGGGGGTCAAATCACACCACAACCATTCAGAGTTAATTATGGGGTATATATAGGACAACTCTTGCTTTCACAAGACCTCGGAGCAAATGTGTAGTGGATGCAGACCCAAATCCTCCTGGCACCAACCTCCATCCACATCCCAGGTTCCCAGCACCCAAGGACATCCCCAGCCAGTGACTTGCCTCATTCTCGTCTTTGCGCCGTCTTGCCTCGAGCCTCCTCCAGCTAGGACTGGCTCTCCCACAGAGCTGTGCTGAACACACAGCCGCTTATATAGGGCTAGAGAAAGCCCAGAATTCCAGTTACCTCAGCAGCCCAAAGATTAGTTTAAGGCCGTGGAATGAACCACTTTAAGGTGGCCGTGTGGATTATATTTCCCACTGAAACTCCATCAAGAGGAGAAAAAAAAAGGAATTGGAGCACCTGGGTGGCTCAGTGGTTTAAGCCCCTGCCTTCAGCTCAGGTGGTGATCTCAGGGTCCTGGGATCGAGCCCCACATCGGGCTCTCTGCTCAGCAGGGAGTCTGCTTCCCCCTCTCTCTCTACCTGCCTCTCTGCCTACTTGTGATCTCTGTCTTTCTGTTAAATAAATAAATAAAATCTTTTAATTAAAAAAAAGGAATTTATTAAATAAAATAAATTGGAAACAATATTGGTTTTCCTGGTCTACTGAATTATTTATCCTATGCCTGAAGCGTTCAAAGGAGTCAGTTAAGCACTTTGGGTCAAGATTTTATTTAAAATGAGCTGACAAGGCAGGGCATGGGAAGTAGGTGTTTAGAAAGCCAGAGGTTGCATTCAAGTAGAGGAAAGTACATCATATCCATTTTGCAGGCCGAGTGAGTATTTCCTAAATGCCAAGGGCAACACCAACCCATCAAGCCAAGAACATGAGCAGAGCTGGGAGGCTGGTATCAAACGGGTGATTTTATTTAGTTCGGGGACGCCTGAGGAGCTCAGTCAGTTAAGCGTCTGCCTTTGGTTCAGGTCATGATCCCAGGTTCCCTTGGGATTGAGCCCCAAGTTGGGCTTCCTGCTCAGTGGAGAGTCTGCTTCTCCCCCCTTTCTGCCCGCTGCTCCCCCTGCTTGTGTGCTCTCTCTCTCTGTCAAACAAATTCTTTGAAAAAATAAAAAATAAAATCTTCGGAAAAAAAATATAGCTCAAGGAAAGCTCTGACATATTAATTCTAAGGTATTGAAAAATGACAAATAATTATTGATACGTAAGAATATTCGTGATTTTTTAACTCATATTTTTCACTGTCTTGCGATTAATGCCTTCAAGCTTTGCTCAAACTGGGTTAAATCACCCATTTTATATACATCAATTTACTCTTTGATACAAACAGCAGAAACCAGACAGAAGCACGCAGACGCGGCTCTGCCTTCCTTCTCTCCCAGGGTGGGGAAGGTGGTTTTGAGGCTTCTCTGCAGACCTGCTTGTTCCCCTGAATTAGCTTTCACAAATCCTGAAAAGCTGTAACAGTGGGTCCGCCTGTTACCGAGTGAAGTTTAATCAGGGTTGGGCGGATCTGGGTTACAGTTTTGGAAGCTCTCAGTGTCCATCAAATCATAACCAATCCATTCAGATCGTGAACTTTTTTGTGTAACATTTCAGAGGAATCGGAAGGCTCCTGGCTTTGCATGATTCTTGGAGCGCAAGGGAGTCTCTAAACCTGAGAGTGTTCGTAAGCACAATGGGGGCTTTCTGCCCACCCAGACTCGTCCCTTTCATCCTGAGACCAGTGCATGGGAGACCCGGCACTAAATCTGATTCAGAACCCGACCTCTCGCCCCCTCACTGGTGCTTCTTCTAATCTCTCCGGGACCCGGACCTTTGCAGCTGCTTCCGCAGTGGTCCTTTCTGCCCTCCTGCTCTTAAGGGCTGCGTTCCCCATGGCCCTGGACCATGTGACCTGACCCCAGCCTTACACAGCAGTACCCCCTTCAGAACTGACCCACGGTTTGCTGAACACGGGGAGGAGAAACCTTGTCCTTTCTCAGCACCCAGAGGCCTTCAGCATCTGACCTGCGGATGCTCTCCTTCCTCAGCCCTCTCCCCAGCAGCCTGGCACGCTTCTGCTCTGGGACTCTGACCCCTCGGTCATGCTCCATGGTCTGGAATGCTCTGTCTGCCCCTACAGGGCTGTTAACAGCTTTGGCCCCGCAAATGCTCTGTAAATACTGATAAACAGATTAGACACACAGACAGACAGACAGACAGATCGTTCACAAACAGATGACATGTCCAGGATTCTGCACTTTCTTAAGATCTCATTTTTTCTGTGACTGTAAATGACCTCGTATAACCGAAAATGTGCTTTTCATGAGGATGAACATTTGCCGGGATAGAAAATGATAGATTTACCTTGTTTTCCTTCAATTCCTGGAAGGTCTTTGCTGCTCCGTCGTCCACACTGTGTCACCCCGGAGAGCCATGTGAGCCTTCCTGCAGAAGTGGTCTGGGTGTCTCTCTCTCTTCAGGCTTTTCTGAAATTCATTCTTTTGTGACCGGCTGTAGATTTTTCCTGTTCAGCCTGAAGAACACCACGGGTCCAAGAGCTCTTTCATCTGTAAATGTGTGAAAGTTATCTTCCTGATTTCTTTCTTTTTTTTTTTTTTTAAAGATTTATTTATTTATTTATTTGCCAGAGACAGAGGGAGAGAGAGCGAGCACGGGCAGACAAAGAGGCAGACAGAGGCAGAGGGAGAAGCAGGCTCCCTGCGGAGCAAGGAGCCCGATGTGGGACTCGATCCCAGGACCCTGGGATCATGACCTGAGCCGAAGGCAGCTGCTTAACCAACTAAGCCACCCAGGCGTCCCTTATCTTCCTGATTTCTTACTAATATTTCTTCCTCCCCCTTATCGTGCTCCCCTCAAGTAGGGCCTGGCCTCTTAGTACTTTCTCGCTTCTGGAAGCATCTCTGATGCTTTGTTCCTCCTCTCTAATTTCTGTTGTGTCCACTCTGCTGTATTCCCACCTGCCGTGTTCGTTCAGCTCCTGCATGTTTTTCTTAACTAATATTCGTTGAATTCAAAAGTTTTTTACCTTCTTATTTCATGCTGCTGATTTGTGTTTATTTCTATTCTATTCCTTTGGACGCCAGTTCTAACACCCCATTTCTGAAGGTAGCTGTAATCTAGCTTTTATATTCTTTGTTGACTTTTTACATTGGCTGTGTCATGGGGTGCCTGGCTGGCTCAGTGGGTTAAGCCTCTGCCTTAGGCTCAGGTCATGATCTCAGGGTCCTGGGATCGAGCCCCGCATCGCATTGGGCTCTCTACTCAGCGGGGAGCCTGCTTCCTCCTCTCTCTCTGCCTGCCTCTCTGCCTACTTGTGATCTCTCTCTGTCAAAATAAATAAATAAAGTCTTTAAAAACTAAATAAACACATTAGCTGTGTCCTCGTTTGGCCCCATGAGTTAGTATCCTGAACGACAGGAGAGCTTTTCAGTTCTGGTGATTCTGCAGCACCTCAGCGATATGCAGAGACATGTTTGCTCATCTCAGCTGGGGAGAGGCGGCTCCTGCTGTCCTATACGTAGAGACCAGGGAACTGTTCAACACCCTGTAACGCCCCACATAGTAATGATCCCAACCGAAACATCTGCAGTGCCGAGGCTGAACGCCAGAAGAGGGGTATTGACTCTAGCGGACCAGCTGGCGAAGCCCTGTAAGCCAGAGACCGAACTTTTCCAGCCCCAGTGCCCTCAGTGACAGATTAATCCAAATCTCACCCCCTTTGGTAAAATCCTACCAAGTAAAACCTCAGATCTGGCCCCAAATTTAAGCCCCCGGGTGGACACCAGAGTAAAAGGAAGCCCTTGTGACCCCTGAGGATCTCAGCCAGCACTCACGGGAAAAAGTGAGAGCAAATGAACCCCCCAGGGCTTTGCCCCACCCTCGGGTCATTTGGTCTGAATTACTTGGGTTAGGGTGGGGCTTCACCAGGATTTTTTAGCACCAAGAGATATGGAATATTATTCAGCCTTAAAAGGAAGAGAATTCCGTCACCTCTCAGGATGGGGCAGAAGCTTGAGGCCGTTATGCTATGTGAGATAATCTAGGCACAAAGGGGCCGATGTAGTGACTGAAGACAGGAAGGGGACTGCGGTGGGGTCCTGCGGAGTGGTCCTTTAACACAGGCAGAGTTTCAGATTTCAAGAAGGAAAGCCCTCTCGCGTTGGTGGGGATGGTTGCACAGCATAACTGAACTGGACACTGAAACATGGTTTCGATGGTACATTTCAGGGGCATCTGTCTGGGTGGCTCGGTTGGCTATGGCATCTGATTCTTGGTCTCTGCTCAGGTCCTGTCCTCAGGGTCCTGGGATCGAGCCCCAAGTCAGGCTCAGCAATCAGCGCAGGTCTGCTTCTCCCTCTCCCTCTGACCCTCCCTCTACCGGCGCCCCCTCTCTAAAATAAGTGAATAAACCTCAAAAAAAATTGGTAAATTTCATGTTACATGTATTTGTCACAATTTAAAGGTTTCTTTTAATAAAATTTTTTTGAGATTTTATTTTTAAGTAATCTCTACGTCCAACGTGAGGCTCAAACTCACAACCCTGAGATCAATCAAGAGTCACATGCTTCAGGGAAACTTGATTAAGGAGCGACCACAGCCCCTCTCATTACTCACGTGGGTCCCTCCTCTGATCTCTGGGCAGGCAACTGTCTCCACTCATTAGGGTTCAGTCATTCGCCAGCACGTGTGGAGGGTGATTTGCTCCTGGAAGGAAATCCCTCTCTTTTTCCAAGGACCCACCCCGCTTGCCCAGCCTCCTGTAGGGGAGGTGTGGGGGCAGCTCTAGGACTCTGGTACAGCCTCCCCCTCACTCTGCACACAGCCTACAGCCTACAAAGCAAAGACCAGAGCAGGGAGAGGCCCTTGGTGGCCCTAGCTGTGCAGTGGGGGGAGGGAGGAGGCAACTGAGCTGTGCTCAGAGCCTGGGCAGAGCACAGTCTCCTCCAGCATCAGCCCTCTCCTTCACAAGCCGGGAGATGGAGTAAGCAGTGACGTCTAGCGACGGGACTCTTGATGCCACAGTCGCTCTGGGGAGTGAGCGGCATCCTGGACCGTCGGACCATTGGGTACCAATGGCGCTCCAGGAAGGAAGCTGTCCTGGCTTACATTGGGATATACAAGGACATTTGGATTGAAGATGAATGATGGGGAATCTCGTGGTATGAATATATTGCGATATGAGCCCAGCGTAGTAGGCATTAGGACCAGCTCTCTCTGCAGGGCTCCAAGCCCCTATCAGTAGGGGCGAATTTCCAGCACGTGGACAGGACCCCATCCTTTCTCCCTCACCTCCGTGCTCTCAGACTTATCATCTGTCCTGGGGCCACAAGGGCTGGCCTCAATATATCCTTTACTTATGTTTTTGTCCATTTCCAAAAGAAGGCTACACCTCAGCCCCCAGCCCCCAGGCATAACCTGACTCTGGCTCTCCCCTATGGCAATACCCCCTTGCCTCCCAGCTCCTGAAATGTCTTCTCCCAGGAAAATTATCTCACTCTCAGCCTCCTCTGAATGTCCTTCAGGCATTCACCCTCCCTCCCTGGAGGGCTGAGCTCCTGCCTCTGATGTTACCATTACTGTAGTTCTGGGATATTTCCATGCCCCGTGCTCTTGGCCCCATGACATTCTCTCAACCCTCTGCCACACACTGCGTGAACACATACCCATGAATTTGTCACCCCAACGACCAAGTGCCTCCGCCATCTTTAACTCCACCTCACTTCCTGTTCTTTCCCTTGTCTCTGAATGTCACTGGGACCAGCAATCTATTGAGTCTCCAGAGCTCTGCCCTTAGACCCCTTCTCTCCTCTTCTCATCATCTAAGTACTGACAGTGCTCCAAATTATACACCCAGTCTGCCCCTCTCCTCCGAGCTCCAGATCTGCACATCCAACTCCACGCCCCACCCCCAGCTGCATAACCAGTAGTTATCTCACGCTCACCGGGTCTCAGATTGAACTCCTACCTGCCCCCTGCACGCTTCCCATAACCTTCAAGGGCGACCCCCTCCCTCCATTGCATAGACCAAAAAGTAGGGATTCAGCCTCGACTGCTTTCTCAAATCGCACACCAAGTCTGCTGGGGAGTCCTATCAGCTCTGCCTTGAACTACATCCAGAATGTGACTGGTTCTCACCACCATCTGGGATTATAGCATCCCAAGTGGTCCCTGTCCTCCCAAAGCTGGTTGGAGACTCCTTGCCCTCATCCCTGGTTCTGTCCACGTGCTGGAAATTCACCCCTACTGATGGGAGCTAGGAGCCCTGCAGAGGGCTGGTCCCTGTGCCGCTGCTCTCAAACCTTGTCCCCACCCTGCACCTGCCAACGCATTTGTCTGGTTTCTCCCTTCGTGAGATCCTCAAAGGCAGGCCTAGATCTTTTTTTGTCCCTGAGTCTCTATGCTGCCTCTGTCCTCTCATTCTGTGATTTAAAGTTGCTAATGGCAGGGTCCCTGGGTGGTTCAGTCAGTTAGGTGGCTGCCTTTGGCTCAGGTCATGATCCCAGGGTTCTGGAATTGAGTCCCGAATTGGGGCAGGGGGGCGAGGGGGGCGGCTTGCTCAGCGGGGAGCCTGCTTCTCTCTCTGCCTGCCACTCCCCCTGCTTGTGATCTCTCTCTCTCTCTCTCTGACAAACAAATAAAATCTTTGGAAAAAAAAAATAAAGCCACTAAGGGGTTAAAATGTGATTTCTAATTAGATTGCCTACGGCCGGCCGGAGATCCAGGAATGTCAGAATCCCATGCACGGAGGTGATGAGGCTTGCCTTCCTGACCCAGAGATGAAGCTTCATGGCCCAAGATGGCAGAGCCCTCCTGCCAGCCCCATACCGCCTCCTTTAGACCATTCTGTGAACACAGGATAATGGTTCTCATTTGAGCTGCTCCATGGTGGGGGATCCCTGTCACAGCAGCTTGGCTGTGATGAATGTTCCAGATAATAAGGCCAGAGCCCTGACTACCATGCAGGTTCTGGGTCAACCATCCCAGTTGACCTCAGCCTCCTACCCACGGTCATCAAGGCACCAGACATGTGACCCCCTAGATTGGCCCAAATACAAAAGGCATCAACAGGGACCAAGGAATGCATCACTTGATGATAAAAAGATCCCTCCAGAAATTTGCAAAATGTATAAACTTATATGAGGACAAAACATAGCTTCAAAATATGTAAAAGTTTGAAAACGAATGAACTAATGAACAGAGAGTAGGTCAGGTACCCAGAGGTGGACAGAGGGCAGAAACCGGAATTGCATGAGGCTTTCTCGTGAGAGAATCCGAGGTTCACCACCTCCAACAGAAGAGAGTCTCCAAACCCCACAGCTGATGCTCTCAGCCGCAACTTGGCCGCTGCCACCAATTCCCATGCTGACACAAGAAATCATGGACCATTTGCAAAGAAATGTTTTATTCTCTCCACTCTGCTCCAGGGTACCCCTCCCCCTTTCGAGCTGGAGGATGCCCAGCGGGGGTGGGGGAACGAGGGAAGGCAAGCCCTCTACTTGGCAGAATCTTTCTGAGCAGACATCGTAGAGGCTTAGATGCAATGGGACATTCATACCATATTAGTCTGCTCGTGTTATGGTTCTGAAAGAAGGCAGTTACTTCGCACAAATGGCAGAAATATTCCCTCGTTATCCCAACTCTCCTAAATGGCCCCAGATTTCATTCTTGGGTTTGTTAACAACACTTTCTACTTATTCAAGGATAAATCAGTGAAACCTGCCACGGTCTGGTGACTTTTAAGAAGTCTCCCAACGCTCCCCAAATTTCCTGCATGAGACTCAGGGACTTAATTTCAGGATCTTAGTCTCAGTGGAGGAAGCGAGACAGGGAGGGGTTCACGAGGAGCTGGACAGAAGGACACGGAGCAGAGGTCTGGAGATCTCTAGGACCGCTGGGCATCGCCCTCCCTGGGGGCTTTCTCGCTGAACTGGCCCAGATCTGTGGGAGAGAAAGAAGCGAATTTGGAATGGTTAAACTCGCCGCCATCATCCAAACCAGCCCAGGCTGGGAACGAAACCGGAGAGGAAGACAGCTTTGGTTCGTCCAATGTTCAATTCCATTTCCCGTTCTCTCTCTTTCCTTCTCGCTCTCCCTCCCTTCCTTTTCATCTACCCACACATTTCCCTTTTCCATCCCATTTAGGCACGTGGTGGAGATGGGCATTTTCAAGAGCTGGGAGGGTAGCTAAGGTTGGTGTGTGTCACATCCAGCACTGGCTGATGGCCAGTCTGTGCTTTCCAGATGGGTTAGTGGCGCTGGAATGAAAGCCTGGTGTTCGTTTCCAAAACCAGGGTTAAACTGAAGGACAGGGAATTGGGGTAAAGATGCAGCCAGAGGAAGGCAAGCTAAACGGACTGAGGTCATGGCTGGGTGGGAAGCCTGCCTTGGATAGTTCGATTCGTGCCTTCAGCGTGTTTTCCACGCACCTACTATGCATCATTCCTTGTGTGTAGGCAGGGAGCCAGGCGTAGAAGGTCCCTAACACGTGGAGCTTGGATTCTCTGGAGCAGACAGACAACGAGCGGAGCACAGGATGCAGAGAAGACACACTTGCGGACAGACGTCAGGACAAGAATCAGACAGGATGACAAAAACAGAGGAACAGGAGGTTCGTGTCAGGGAAATGGTCAGGGGTAGCAGTGCAGGAGCCGGCTAAATGATTTCTGGATGATGCGAAGGATCTCGCCGTGCAAAGCTCTAGAAACAGAACGTTCTAGACTAAGGCATCAGCTGAGTGGAGGGGACCCTGTGTTCTAAGAAAGCCAGAATTGAGAACGGGAGTAGAAGAACGTGCTTGAGCATGAGTCGAGACGGGCACAGGGTCCAAGAGTTCCAAGGCTGCAAATAAAGACGGAGGTCGGAGCTGGGAGTGAGGCTCTGCGGTCAGTGTTGCAGCTAAAGCTGAGGGGCTGATAGTTGGTAGGTTAAGGTCTGGGAGTGGGGTCATCACATCAGTGCCAGGTTGTGGGGAAACGTCTGGGACTGGCTGGGAAGCATGTGTTGGGCCCGGAGGTGGGGGCAAGACGGAGGGGTAGAGCGCAAAGGAGCCATCAAGGCCAGCATGGGCGTTGAGTCAGCCCTTGATGGCGAGGACGCTCCTGTCCCCGGCTCCTGTCTGTGTCCTCCACATTTCCCGTGCTCACCTGCAGTCTCTGGTTTGGCAGAGTTCTCCCTCAGGCTCCTCTTGGAGGCCCGCCGAGGGCGGGGATGGGGGAGCCCATCTGGGAACGAAGCCAAATGGCAAGGTCGGTGCTTTGTACCATGCACCATGGCCATAGTTCCCTTGTTCCCTTGGCATTTGTGGCACCTAGGGGTTCTCATCCTGGGTCATTCTGTCCTCCTCCCCCGATATCTGGTGACATGCAGGGACATCTGTCATTGTCACAACCCGAAGATGCTAAGGTCACCTAGTGGGTGGAGTCCAGGGAACAGCTAATCATCCCGCACGGGGATGGCCCACAGCAGAGAGATGGGCACCCGTGAGTGCCCAGGGGACACACCACCCTGGACGTGATCAGTGGCCTGGTAGGTGGCAACAGTGGGAAGATTCGGGTCAGGACCAAGGCTGCATTCCTGGCGCACCACTGGTGGTTGCTGTCTGCACCTCTGCACGATTCTTTCCCTCGAGATGTGGACGGGAAGGAGGGGGAGTCTCAGATGTGTCCTGTAGCCAGGAATTGCCTTTCCCCAAGTCCCCGGAGCAGCAGTGGCAAGCAGAGAGGAAGCCCACACTCACTCACCAAGGGCCTTCCACAAGTCTAGGACCTCCAGGGCTGTCTTCTCCTTCCTGCCGCGGTCCGCGCTCTGGGGAAGGTGGAGCACTGGGCAGGGGAAGGGAGGGAAGAGCTGGGCCTATGGTCTGGGACATGACAGCAGTAACACAGGGAATCCAGCAACCCGCACACACTGTTCCCCTCACGGAGCATGGCTGCCAGACCTGCAGGACCGCCAGCCTTCCGAGCTGGCGGGTGAGAAGGCTGTGGCTCTGAGATTCACATCTGTCTCCCAGCATCACCCACTGCTGAGCCGAACCCGCCTATGTCTGGGCATGAACCCCAGGTCCTCGTTGCTTGGCCACGTGGTCCCCGGGGCCTGGG
This sequence comes from Mustela nigripes, assembly GCF_022355385.1. NCBI lineage: Eukaryota > Metazoa > Chordata > Mammalia > Carnivora > Mustelidae > Mustela > Mustela nigripes. Next base: position 10,913,768 of record NC_081573.1, on the reverse strand, counting down.
TTTCCTTGGACCATCAGTGGTCCCCACCCTGAGCATCACGAGGATGTAGGGCTTTAATGGTCCCTTGGTAGCACACAGTGAAAATGCCTTCGGGGAAACGGGGAGCCCTGGACAGAGGGGCCCAGAAGAGGAGGAAGTGACGGCTGAGTGTCACCTGGTCCCCCTCCACCAGGAGTTGTTCTGACCTCCCTGTGCCGCAGGGGGAGTCATTGGCACTGGGAGCGGGCACACTCACCGGGACCCAGCAGGTAGCCCACGCTGTTGAGGGTCCAGCCTCCTCGTCCCTGGACAGAGATCCAGAGATGGAGACTCAGGCAGGCGGGAAGGGCGGTGAGCACCCCATGGGCCTGGGGTCACGGGGCCAGCTGCCACTTTCCCACGGGCCTGACAAGTGGGTTCACTTAATGCACATTTCACCAGTGAGGAAAGTGAAGTCTTCCTGAAATGTAGCAGCTTGGCATGAAGAGGGAGCTTTAAAAACCGCTTACACGTGGTTGCAGACCTCTCTCTCTCTCTCTCTCACACACACACACACACACACACACACATGGTGCAAACCCAGCCATAGCACTGGACGTCTTCAGGCAAATGGCTGTGTTCCCTTGACCATCACAGCCACTAATAAGCACCGTGGGTTTTCCACATGCCAGCGTCCCCTTCCAAGCAGGACTTAGATGAAAGGTCTCATCTCAAGCATGACAAAAGTTTTCAAGATGGCAACAGTAGACCGCAAAACCTAGAGGGGATGCCTTCTGGGCATGCGACCCTGCAGGGGGGTCAGATCCTGGCCTGGGGGACAGCCCAGTCCCTGCTCTGGTCCCAACAAGCTCCAAGAAACTTACAGGGCCTGCAGAGAACCCTGGCACCAACCCAAACCTGGGGCGGCCTGAGTGCCCAGCCCGGATGTTCAGGGTCTGGTAATGGGCCAGCTAATGCACCTGGCCCAGGACAACTCAGTTAACCCTTGTGGCGCTGTGATTTTACAAAGAACTCGGAGGGACAGAGAGATTAATTGGGCAACTTGCCAGGAGTCATGCAGCTAAAAAGTAACGGAACCAAATTCGGCCGGATCTCCACAGCCCACACTCCCAGCCAGGGCTCCCTGAATGTGGGCCAGGGCTTGGCAGAAACCCTAGGGGCACGGCCCAGTCTTTGGTGACCAAACAGCGCAGAATGACCAGGAGCTCACCAAAGGCATCTTTTTGTACCGTGGCAACGCTGATCTTATCCTTTGGGCATTTTTGCATCCTGACCCCCATGTCTGGTGTCCCACCCCATGCCTGCCCACACCCCGACCTGGGGCCACGGCGCCCCACAGCCCATGACTCCTAGCTCAGCCAGGACCATCAGGAAGCTCTTCTAGGAGGGCAGGGACTGGGCACGTTGCAGGTGGGGAGGAAGCCAGGAGGTCTCACCTGGCGGACAGGCACAGAGGTGGGAGTCTCCACTAGGCTGAGCAGGATGGCAAGAAGCAGGACCAGACGGACAGGGGGAGCCATCGGAGGGCCAGCAGGGTAGGCGCTGGTTGCTACGGGATGCTGCCAAGAGAGGGTGGCGAGGGTGTTCATGTGTTTTTAGTGTCATTAGGTGTAACTGCTCTACAGAGGAACAGGAAGCAGTGAACACACACTTGGGATGAATCCAGACACACGCGCACAGCCCAGAGTCCCACGCCGTCGACACAGCCATAAGCATAGCCGCAACTGGCAAACATCTCCTTGCGACTGTCTGGGCACAATGACTTACCGTGGATATAGGGAAAGGGTCTCCTCGGTAAGTCGGGGTAACATTGGTCACCTCGTCTAGTTACGTCTAGTTACGTCTAGTTTCTCATCGCACTGAGGACTTGTAGGATCTACTCTTCCTAGGCAGCTTGTAAAGACACATGGCAGTGTCCCCTGTGGCCACCAGGCCATCCCTAGCGTCCCCAGCACACCAGCATCTCACAGCCGGGTGCTGGGCCAGCCCTGCCTCTGCTCAACTCCCCCTCTGATCTCGTTCCCTGAGTGGCTGCTGTTTCCAGATTCCACCCCGGAGTGAGATCATGCAGGATCCGTCTTCCTCTGTCCGACCTGTAACAAACTGTAACGTGCACCATATTCTAGTGCAGAACAGAGACTAATGCCTGGGTCCTCCTGCCTCAAATACATGGTGGAAAAGTAAAACAGACACTTGTGAGTTCATGGCCGATTTTGTGGCGCTCCACTCTGGAACATGTCTATCTAAGCAAAGCGACAGCGCTGGTTGACGGACAGCCATGAAGGAAGTGGGTAAGCGACAGGACACCGCACAGGCAAAACACGGCCCCCCAGAAACCCGGGCGCACCGGAGACGCAGGCTCAAGGTTCGCAGGTACATTTGCCCCTCGCTGTCCTTTGGCCCATGCCTGCCCTGCCTTCCCCATCAGCATGTCCTGATTCTCCGGGTGCCCCCCTCCCCCTTGCTCACCCTCCCCACTCTGCCCTGCTCTCACCTCACTGGAGTCCGCTGCTTTCCTGGGCTTTCTGGAGGCCCAGTGCCTGACTGTGGCTTTTATGCCTCCCGAGGAGGAAGGAGGCGAGGCAGGAAGCGCGGAGGGAGGGAGGGTGTGCGCAATCAGGGGGGCGATGGGAGAGCGTGCCAAGGGTGGAGGTGCTCCTGAGACTTTGTGCACGGAAGGGCTTTCGTGAGCTGGCCTGTGGGGTCAGGACGAGGACGCTGCCGGAGGGGAAAGGTTTCTCTGTTTCACCTCCGTTTCCCCTGCAGGTGCTTAGCTCTGAGATGCACCAGTTGCCCTTCCTCCTGCCTTTCTGCGCCTCCTCTTCGGGACCCAGCCCAAGTCTGCGTACCCCACTTCCATCCGTGCCCCTTCCTGTCTGGCCCTGCAGTGCTGGGTTCTCTGGTCTCTGCGCACCTTCAGGGCTCTTGCTGCGTCCCTTGCTTCCGTCCTGCACGACGCACCTGCTCGGGTGTTTCCTAGTTCTCCGGGCATCTCCCCCTCCCCAGAACGGGCTCAGCAAGGGTTCTCGATCCTCATGAGCCCAGAGGTGCTCCCGATCCTCATGAGCCCAGAGGTGCTCCCGATCCTCATGAGCCCAGAGGTGCTCGATCCTCATGAGCCCAGAGGTGCTCCCGATCCTCATGAGCGCAGAGGTGCTCCCCCAGAGCGGCTCTGCTCCTCTGGGGACATGTGGCCACGCCCGAAGACGTCTTGGCGCATCACAACTTGGGAGCGCTTCTGGCCTCCTGGGGGAGGAGGTCAGGGACGTTGCCCCCAAAGAACAGTCCAGCTCCAGATGTCCAGAGCCCTGAGGCTGGAAAACCGTGCCAGAGTGCCTGGAACGGCGCCTGGCACTCAGTCAGGATCTATGGGGTGGACAAAAACCTGCGTGTGTGTGTGTGTGTGTGTGTGTGATCTCCCACTGTTTCTGGTTTTTAATTGATCTGTGTCTTTGTTTCTCTCCCTCTTGGCCCCGGGGATGAGCAGTTTTCCAGAGGAAGGAACCCCAGAATCAAGGAGGGGCTTGTATGCCTGCACTTTGCTTCCTAAAAGTCCTGGTCCTCGCCAGGCGGCGGGGGGGGGGGGGGGGGGGGGGGGGGGGGGGGGGGGGGGGGGGGGGGGGGGTGGTGTCCCCATCTCTACCAGGCAGAGCCCGGGGCTCACTATACCTTCATGCCATCGCCACATCTCTCCCCCACCACCGCGGAAGGGAGCTGTCTCATCTCAATTATAGAACAAAAGCCCTGGGACAGGGGTCGAGTGAGAGCAAGACACGGGACCACGAAGATCCTTGCCTGCTACCACCTTCATTTCCGGGCATCCGTCATTTCTCCTCTGGAGGAGAAGGGAGGCGGAAAGTGACAGGAAGATGTAAATGGCTTTGCTGGGAAAGACTGTGAAGGATGAGGGGTGGTGCTTGAGGGGGTGGAGGGACAGGCAGGCTGGAAGCCCAGAGGTGGTTACCTGGAGACCGCTGAAGAGTCAGAGCAGAGAGCATCACCAGCCCTCGCTTTCTTACTTAACCCGTTCTGGAAAAGTAAATGAAGAGAACCCAACCACATGCCCTCCCACCAAACTGCGTGCAAGAAATGCCTCTTTCTTTGCATTTCTGTGGCTGAGCCCATTGTCTGTCTTGAGCCCGCGTGGCTCTTTGTAGTTTGGAGCGTGGACATGAAGACCCCTTCCCTAGTGCACACTGCAGTTCCCGTCCCGTGTTTACTTGGTCCTATGGTGAAGAGTCTGCTGGGTTTTTGCCACGTTTCAGCCAGAGTTCTTGTATGTGTTCCAGTGTCGTGGGGATACTCATCCACTCCTGCCCCAGCGGGGATGGCAAGAGACTGAGAAAGTTCACCCTTCCTCCTTCCAAAGGTAGGTTTCGAGAGCCTGAACATGCTGTCCACAAGCCAGTGCGCTGAAGACCCAATTATTCTGGTCACTGAGAGCAGAAAAGATATTTGTTGGGGCTTCTGGGGGAAAAAAGTTCTTCCTTTTAAAACTTTTTATCTTGCTGTCATTTTAGACTTAAAGGAAATTTGTCCAAATAGTTCCCCAGTACTCAGATTCTCTCAACGTTTACATTTTCTGCACTGGATGTCCTGATCCCACACCCACCTCTCTCCTCTGCACAGACATATATACAAACATTCTGAACTGTTCCAGAGTAAGTTGCAAACTTTACACCCCCTCGCCCCTAAATTCTTCCTAAAACCGAGGGCGGTCTTTAATGTGAGCACAGTTAAGATTATCACCAGTGTAACATGGAGACCATCCTCATAAACCACAGACCTTAAAATTTCACCCACTGTCCCAATAGCAATTGTCCTTTTATAGCGAAACAAAACAAAAACCCCAAAGAAACACCCCCACTCGATGCCTCTTCAGTGTCCTTTACAACTAGAAGATTGTCTCTATCTTCTCTTTTGCAACCTTGACGTTTTCATTGGCATTTTTATGAAAGGACCAGTGAGCTGCTCTGTGGCACGCTTCTCCTTCTGGGTCTGTCTGAGACTTTCTTAACGCTAAAGGCGTTGGGCAGGAAAGCCATAGAAGTGATCAGCGTGGTGGCGTATAAATTCCATCCTTGTCCTCCGTGCGTCCCATCCCAGGGACTCAGCACATCAGCTCTTCCTGCTCTCCATGGGGTCAACTTACTGCCTGATTAAGGGGGCATTGGCCAGATGTCCACACAGCAAAGTTAATTTTGTCCCTCTGTTATTGATGTCTTTGGGGAGATACTTTGAGACGATGTAGGTGTAGTTCCTTCAATCTTTTGAGTTTCTGGAAGCGCATCTCTGGATAGACATGCATTGTCGCCACGCCACTGCCACGCCACCGGGAGAGGGAGCGAAACGCAGGACGGACACTGAAGCACAGAAAGCAAGATGGGAAGACGGGGTAACCCTGAGCCATGGAGTCGCACAGATCTGAAAGCTCACCCTGTTCCCACACTTCCAACTATCTGCTCCTACTAAGCAGAGTGTCACTAAACCACCTTGCACTGGAGGGTAAAAGAACAGCTCCGTGGAGGTGTACCAGATGTACAAAGGTCTGCGTGTTCAGATGAGTTGGAACGCAGGCAATCGCCCGTAGTGCCATCACCAAATTCCAGGTAACAGAATTACCCAGCACCTCCCAGAGTCTCCTGGGTCCTTTTGTATGTGTGTGTGTGTGTGTGTGTGTGTAAGAACACGTGACATGGCATCTGTCCCCTTAACGAGTCCTGACGGGGCAAGGCTGTGGTACAGCAGGTCTGCAGAACACAGGATCCGGCACAACCTGGTGTCTTCCCCAACCGCAAGCGTGTAGAACTAGATGAAATGGAGATTTCGCCAACACGTGGAAATGAGACAGCAGCCAACGGGGCAGAGAAGAAATTGAAAGAGAAATCAGAAAGTGTCTTGAATGAGGCTAGGTGAGCCAATTTCTAGAACTTGCACCGACCGTTTCCTGAGAGACCACACCTCCCTCCTCCGCCCTTCTGTCCCCAGTTGTCACCGCGTGGGTTAGGTGCCAAAGGCAGCTTGTCCCCCGTGCTCTCATCTGAAGGGGGGAAGAACGCGGGCTTTGGTGATGACAAGCTGCAGGCACTTGAAAGAGAGCAAATGCAGGGAGTGGTTTTCCCCGCCCGCACTCTCCACACTCATTCTGCTTCTGCTGGGAACACCCATTAGCATCCAAAGGAAACATTTGCCCACCCCATCTGTTTCCCACCAAGTACTTGAAGAAATGAGGGAGGACGATTCAGCCTGCCTCCAACTAATAACCTATTTGTGTCTAAAGGATGAGGCTGTAAACTGAGAGACAGAGTTGAGAAAAAATAGAGAATTGGAAATGATAGATAGTAGAGCTAATTGATAGATAAGTATAATAGATAGAAGGATGGATGGAAGATGATTGACAGATGATAGAGATAATTGATAGATATAATAGAAAGATAGGTATAGGTAGGTAGAAAGATAGATATGAAAGATAATTGAAAGTTATCTAGCTAAGTAACAATACAGGGCCTTAAGTGTAACTGCCTCACAGAGTTTTGTGAAGATTAAGTGCCTTAATATTACAGTCCTTAGGGGGTGTCTGGGTGGCTCAGTGGGTTAAGCCTCTGCTTTCTGTTCAGGTCATGATATCAGGGTCCTGGGATCAAGCCCCTCATCGGGCTCTCTGCTCAGCAGGGAGCCTGCTTACCCCTCTCTCTGCCTACTTGTAATCTATGTCTGTCAAATAAATACATAAAATCTTCAAAAAATATATTTGAAGTCTTTAGAACAGCGCCTGCTACTTAGGGAACACTCAGACACGGGAGCTATGGCTAGGTAGCTAAATAGTTAGATACCTACAGGGGTGGATGGATGGATGGACAGATAAGGCAGACAGAGACACAGAGGGCCAGAGAGGATATTTGCATCTAAGATCAGATTCATACTCCTCCTCAGAGTTCAGGGAACGGAACGAACGTCTGCAGAGCGATGCTGAGTGGATGATAAAAGGGACAGCTTCTGCATCCGACTTTCGCTCCATGCCAGGGACTGTGCTGCTGCTATCTTTATATGGATCATTTAATCTGAGAAACGGCCCTATAAAATGGGTACGACAGGATCTCATTTTAGAGGGGAAATGTAGGTTCTGAGAGTTGAAGTAACATGCCCTGGAATCACACATGTCCCAGGTCACCGGGGGAAGCTTCTACTACACACTGGCTGGGTCTTTGCCTGGCACCCCTTACCACCCCACTATCATGCCTTCAATCCTAGGAAGCAGGCAATGAGCTTTGCAGAACATAAATATTCCTACACATAGCTGATTAATCCTTTTCTAAATTCATTTTAGAGAGAGAGAAAGAGAGTGAGCGAGCACAAGCAGGGGGGAGGGGCAGAGGGAGAGAATCTCGAGCAGACTCCATGCCGAATGCAGAGCCTGATGAGGGGTTCAATCCCATGACCCTGCGATCATGACCTGAGCCGAAATCAAGAGTTGGACGCTCAACTGACCGAACCACCCAGGCACTCCATGTCTGACTCATTCTTTAGTCTCAAATCCTAGAAGGAAGGTAACTCAGTCAAAAGTTATACATGTTTTGAAGTTGTCTTTCAGCAAGAGAGCACGAGTCTGTGGTCCCACCAGCACCACGGAGCGTACCCATCTCATCAGAGAGGTAAATGGGGGTGGGGGGGAGTGTCCTGAGAGCTTTGGGCAGCACAAACCACTGGTGTTTCAGGAGAAAGACCCATCTGAATCACTGACCCAGGATTCACTGAATGGTCTGATTTTCAAAGAGGGCTGGGCTGGTGAGGGCTGGAATCATGATACAAGATCAAGACACTGAAATGACAGGACAGGAATCTGTGATCAGGAAGGGGAGTTTTGGAGCTGACTCCCCTAAGAATGTTTCTGTGCAAAGCTGAGGGGGAACAGAATGGCATGGGGCCAGTAATCATCATGGTTTTTCAAGGGCAGCAGGCAAAAGCCGCCACCAATGCCTACACAGGCACAGACTGGGGTGGCATGGTTGACTCATGGGCAGAGTCACCAGAGGTGACCAACAAAGGCAGGGAAGGGGAAAGGTGGAAAAGCATGTGAGTAGATATCAAGTTGTGAAAATTTTAGGAGTGCAAAATATGGGTCAGCTTCCTCTGTTTGTGAACTGGAAGGTGTGTGGGAGAGGACGGGCTCCTTCATGTTAGTGGGGTTGGTTGTATCTGTCTAGTTTCTGCTTTCCTTGTAGGGGCATGGATAGTATTAGTGGGATTGAAAATGGACACAGAGGGTGGCTCAGTGGGTTAGGCCACTGCCTTTGGCTCAGGTCATGATCTCAGGGTGCTGGGATCGAGTCCCACATTGGGCTCTCTGCTCAGCGGGGAACCTGCTTCCCCCCCCCCACCCTCTGCCTGCCTCTCTGCTTACTTGGGATCTCTCTCTGTCAAATAAATAAATAAAATCTTAAAAAAAAAAAAAAAGAAAATGGACACAGAGAGAGCTGCTGTTGGGTGAATGCTCCTGCATTCTTCCTTCAGAGTCTGTGACAGAATAGACTGAAAAAGTAGGGTAAATAAAATAAAATAAGCTAAAAGATGATAAAGAAGATGGGGCAAGACACAGTCATGGCGGAATGTGTCTTTCTTGTTATTGACTCGTTACCACGATGGTTTTAGATGTAGCAGGAGGGGACTGTTACATGTTATTACGGAGAAAAGGGTTTCTTTCTAAACATACATGTGAATGTCTTCAAATTTTACCCCTTTTGAGCTAGGCAGGCTCTACAAATCCATGCTCACCTCCAACGTCGTCCAGCAATTTGGCATTCACGAAACTCTCCTGAGGTCTAATTGAGACCCATGTTTGTCTTTTCAATATTACCAAAGAAATCCCTTCACATAGGTAAAAATGGGCTTGGGGGGAGTCAGGTCGAATACCTTTTCCCTCCTGGAGCTCAGCTTCAAGCAATCACCTCTGTCCATTGTGCTGAATATTCAGTGCCTCTCAACCAGTTCATTCATGGACAAAAATTAAGGAATTAAGGGATTACAATTAATCTTCTAAAGGACACAGGCATGCTATCACTTGTGGTTGGGAACTTTTTAATTTCTTTTAAAAGATTTAATTTATTTGACAGAGAGAGATCACAAGTAGGCAGAGAGGCAGGCAGAGAGAGAGGGGGAAGCAGGCTCCCTGCCAAGCAGAGAGCCCGATTCGGGGCTCAATCCCAGGTCCCTGAGATCATGATCTGAGCTGAAGGCAGACACTTAACCCACTGAGCCACCCAGGTGCCCCAGGAACTTTAAAAAAAATTTTTATTTTTATTTATTTGAGAGAAAGAGAGAGCACATGTGAGCAGGGGGAGGGGCAGAAGGAGAGGGGAAGCAGATTTCTCACTGAGCACAGAGCCTAACTTGGGGCTCAGGTGCACAACCCTAAAATCATGACCTGAGCTGAAACCGAGAGATGCCCAACCGACTGAGTTACACCGGTGCCCCATGGGGTTGGGAACGTGGGTTAGGATTAAGACCCCACTCCCTTTCCTGCTCATAACCCAAAGATCAGTGTTTCAACACCTCCAGGTTTTCCATTCCTGTGTCCACCACTTCATCCAAACCCCAAGCCCCGGAAAGAACCCTGACTTCTTCCCACATCCTCATAGCACACTGCCCAGCCATGCAGTTGTGGGAGAGACACTCCACTGCTTCACTGGTAAACTGAGGAATCATATCACATGCGGCAAAGAGGTAGCCCCAATCAGACCCTCGGGCATGCTTTCAGTGCATCAGCTTCTGTTTTTTTTTTTTTTTTTTTTTTTTTCCATCTGGTTTGGTTCCTCTGCAGTGTTTTTAAAGAATTGCAGGCTGAGTCACTGATGTGTAGAATTCAGAAATTTCACATAAAGATCTGGTTCTCTGGCTTCTCTCAGGATGTTGGTCTGTAAACACTGGGTCCAAGTCTCTAGCTGGCAGCCACCAGCCAGGGCCGAAGAGCAGCTTTTGACAGAGCGTGTTCTTTCTGGCTCACCACAGACCTCACCAATCCCTAGTGTGTACCCCCAGTTCCTTCACTGGCTTCTGCAACCTCTTTGGTCCCCGTTATGCCATTTGGAACTCCCTGCCCTAGAAGCCCACTGATGCTCAAGATTAAAAGAGGAATCTGAGACTTTCCCTTGGGCTCTGTGACGGGAAGGGGGCATGTGCAGGGGGTTTAACTGGCTCCCCACCCCAGGATTCAGCACTTCCCAGTGCCTCAGTGTCCTGGCATCTCTCACTCCCCAGGCTGCTCCGTTATTCCGAACAAGAAAGGGACATGGAAAGAGAACTTCAGAGTCAGATGTGCCTGGGGTTGAATTCCAGCTTTGCCACTTCTAAGTAGCTGTCGACTTCCTCATCTTTAGAGATGATTTTTTAAAAAATAATAAAAATAGTACCTTCAGGGAGTTGTTGAAGTATCGAGACTGCGTATAAAGCAGACTGGGAAGTGACCCATTGCGGAAAGGTGCTTTCATCAGATATTATAATCCTACTTCTAGTAATCGTCGATACTAACTGGGTTCCAAGTGATGTGCGAAAAACATGGTGCACCTGACCTCAGGGAATCCCCGATAACCCTGTGGGGTAGCAATGACCCCCACTGAACCAAAGACAAACACAGGCTCAGAGAGGTTGAGTAACTTCCCCAAGATTGCACAGAGAGTAAATAACTAGAACCAAACCCAGGCATTTGCATTCTGGCACCTATCTGCCTAACCACCATGCAGCCATGCCCCGAAGTACTACTGATCTTCCCCTTTGCAGGACTGGCCAAGAGGGAATATGGTTGGATCCAAGGTCACCCGTGAGGCCGTGAAAGACACTTTGTTCTTTTCCCAGAAGGGATTCACCCTCACTTGCATGTTATCTACGCTGAGCATCGCCTGCTTTCATCCTCTTCCCCTCCTCCACCTGTTCTCCACAGGACAGCCCAAACGTTGTATTTAAAATACAAATGGGATAATGCAGTGCATGCCCCAAACCTTCCAGGGGCTTCCCAGCATGCTGAAAATATAACTAACCTCTCACTTCCGCCCAGACGTTCATGACTCCTCTTTCCCTCCCTCCTCCATCCAGCAGCACCGGCTCCTCCCAGCACCAGGCCCGCTCTGCCCCATGGCCTCACAACTGGCTGTTCCCTCTCCTGTCCGGTCTTCCCCAGGCCTCACCCAAGCCCTTCTTCGGACCTTCCTGACTCTCCAGTCTCCACTGTCTGCCCCCAAACTTGTCCGGGACCATTAGTGTCTGCTCGGCTGGACAGGGACCCATTCTGGTTCACTGCTCTTTCCAAGGGCCACTCCATACCGGCCTGGCCACAGCGGGTGTTCCTTAAAGATTCCTGAGCAAAGGAGGGTTACTTACAGGAGGGGTTGCCCTGAGGGGCCATACCTCTTCCCACATCCAAACTGTTGGCCATGGGACTCTAGGACGAAATCAGCTGGACATAGGGGCTTTCTCCCACCCTGGGATGTGGGCCCGCTTTGTAGCTTGCTCGCTAAGAAAACATGGCAGAAGGAAGCGGTGCTGGCCTCGAGCCTGCGCCCCACACAGTCCTGCCCAACTCTGCTCTGCGGGCTCACTCTCGGAACCCTGGCATTGCCGTGCGGTAAGGCCCAGGCCCGTCTGGGAACGGGCCCCTCGTCCTGCGTTGGTTTTGCTTACAGAGAGCTCACTGCCATTCCTGCTGTCCCCGGGAGCCGTGAGGGTTTGAAGTGGGGGGTGAGGAAGATGAGGGAGTAGCCTCGGGGTGTGACCTGGCACTCCTGTGGTTCCCCTCCTCACAAGCAAGTACAGACTTGGGGTTCACCCCGATGGCTGACTCCCTTTAACTGGGGACAAGGGAGGGGCGAGGAGGCAGCAGCCAGGGGGAGCCCTGGGAGAAACCGACTCACCCCTGCTGGGTTCCCCACAGAGCTGCTGTGCCAGGACCCCAAGAGATGAATGAAGCAGGAAGGAAACCCGCATGTGGCTGCCCAGAGCCTCTGGCCACCAGCAAGTTCCCACAGGGACCGCAATAGGCCACAGCCTCACTCCTTGTCGCTAAAGAAGGAAGCAGGGAAGTCGAGGCCCAGCCTCCAGAAGCACAACCCAGACCTCCTGGTCAGTGGTGCTGGTGGATGGAGACAGGACTGCAGAGGGGGCTTGTCACGGGGGACTCTGAGGTCACCGGCCTCATCACAGTGGCACGGGTTTTACCCGCTTGCTTCTTCACACATGCGGAGTCGGTGACCGCCATTCCCTCCCTGCCTCCCCATTATTGCTGGTCTGTGCAGAGCCGTTTTGTTTAGCTCAACAGTGGCCGCCAGCAGAAGGCTGGACCTCGCTGGGAAGAGGAGTGCGAGGACCAGCGGCCAGTGGGAGTGTGGCCGCTGCGCCCACACTGGCTAATGACCCGCAGGACAGTGAACCCTAACTCCTGGGGCTGTCCCGTCCATCAGAGTAACCAAAACTAGTCACACGATCCAGCTCTGGGCACGGTAACCTTAAACTTGGTGAGAGGGCTGTGGCCCAAACGCAGCTTCATTTACAAGATGACCCTCAGACACGACTCTAATACCCTGCATGATTTCTAAGGAGGCTCTATTGGATGTTCTTATTTCTGAGTTCGGGGCGTCTCCCGGGCAGTATCGGTGCAACCCCCCCTTCCCTACTCTCTGGATGGACATTTAGGTCACCCCGACCCGCTGCCACACAAGCAACACGGAGACAGACACCCGTGGCCCCCGTGAGTCTGGGGGTGGGCGGGAGGGGCCGCTGGGGGGGTTCTGTCAGCAACACTCCGCACCCCCACCAGCTGGCACCAAGCTTCCTACTGGCCTGGGGAGGTCCTTCTACAGTCTCTGAGGGGGACTTGGCCCTTCATGGCAGTAGATGCTGGCCGGCAGGGTGTGCCCCCTGGTGGACGAGTGCCTAAGTGCTGATGCCCGCATCTCCCCAGCTGTGTCTGGGCTCCACCACCCGAGCCAAGAGAAGGGCCCGACTGAGGGACAGCAGCAGTCCACACTGACGGAGGCAGCGTGCGTCAAGAGGCTTCCTCAGGGAAATCAGGCTCCGGGGAGCTTGTTGGAAGGGACGGAACCTCCCCAGCCAAAGCCGGGCTCACGTGGGTGGCAGAGGCAGGTAGCCCCAAGTGAGGCAGGAGCCCGAGTCCCGTGATCCCTGCATGATGCACCCGCGCTGGGCCAGCCCGTGCTTCCGTTTCCCCCAACTGTGTGCTGGGTACAGCCTCGCTGCACTATGGCAATAAACCAGACGGAGGATTTCTGCACCTGACCAAGGGCCTGACCCACAGCTAGGAGCGCCTAGTACTGTTGTCACGGAACCCCATCCTCAGATAACCCCCCACCCCAGCCCCCCGAGGTCCTGCAGCTGCAGCAGACACGGCTTCTCAAGCCAGTTTCCTCTGCCGGCTGGTGGGCACAGGACACGGCGTTGTGACCAGCCCTCTCTTGGGCTCAGGCCAGTGTGTGGGGCCTCACGCAGGGCAAGCCGGGAGTCTGGGTTCCCTGCCCCACAGCACCTCCGATCCGCCCTTCCCACCTGTCACACAGCGGGTGTTGTGACCTCAGGGCTGCTCCAGGGCACCCTGGCAGATACATGCCATCCCAGCCTCCCTCAGGGTCTGGGCACTGTCCTGCCTCATGGCTGCTGGAAGGGGGAGCCAGCCTCCAGCTGCAGATGCCGGACAGTCTAGCTCGTGCCCTCCCAGACTCCCTTGCGGCCAGGGCCTGGACTGTGGCCGGGGTCTTACGGGTCAGGTACAGCAGCACCTTCCTAAAGACAAAACAGCTGGGCTTGAACTCCAGGATTGTGCTTAACAGAGCACAAGGCGGGTGGGGGTCGCAGGAGCTGATGAGGCAGGCCCGGGTCCGCACTCCACAGTAAGCCACTCCCGGGAACCCCCCCCCCCCGCAAGGTCCCGGACCGGTGGCCCCCAACTTCATGCCCCATCCTCAGTGAATACTGGATCCCTCTCTTGACAAAATCGGTTTCCCAAGACTTACTGATCTGGTATTTGGGTGTCCCCCATGAATGGGTGCCTCCCCCAAGGAAGACTCTGGCAATGAACGTATGAACCACTGCTGTTTACAGATGTGGACACCGAAACCCACAGTGGGTATGAAAGCTGAGCAGCCAGGAAGCCACAGGCCGAGATTAGAACCCAAGAGGGTCTGTCGCCAAGCCAGTTCTGGCTCTAAGGACGGCAGTGGAGACACCTGCTCCTGGGCCCCCAGGGAGCTGGATGAAACCCATCTCTGAGAGGCTCCTCTCCAGGCTCAAGGATGAGGAACTGATGCCCAAGGTCCCCCCAGAACACGGGCTTTGGAGGTGAGGCCCACCTTCACAGAACCCGGGACTGCCTGGGCACCTCTCATCAGTAACTTTATTACTCTCCAAATGGTGAACTGTGGTCTCCGCGATGCTTCCCTGGAGCGGGCATCGCTGTCCATCACGCACCCTCCCAGCCGCAGAGAGGGGCGAGCCCAAGGAGCCCACGAGCAGAGCCCAGTCCATCCTGTCAGAACCATCACCCCTTCCCCCTCCCACCCTCGCCCCGTGGGGAGGGGTCTCCTTCCTCCAGCCTCCTCTAGATCAGGGGCCCGCGCTCCTCTCTTGGGCTCAGGCCAGCCTCGCTGGGCACCCACACGGCAGGTGGAGAGGACGGGGAGGGGGGCGGAGGGGCTCGCGGGCGCACCTGCACGGAGTGGGACAGCCTGGCAGGCCGTGACAACCCGATAGGGCCATGTGGCCCGGGACAGGAGTAGAGGAAACAGGTTCCGACTGGAGCCGGCGCAGGAGCAGGGGGCTGCAGGCCGGGAGGGGCTGGGCGGCAGGCGCGGCGGCTGCTACCCCAGTGGCCAGGCCGGGAAGGGGCCCCCGCCGCCGGGGCCCGCCGCTGCGCCCGCGCTGCCTGCCGCGCGGCCGTGGATGCGCTGGTGGCGCAGCACGTGCTCGCGGCGCCCGAAACCCTTGCCGCACTGCCAGCAGGCGAACGGCCGCGCCCCCGAGTGTGTCTTGCGGTGGCGCACCAGGTGCTCGCGCCAGTAGAAGGTCTTGCCGCACTCGCAGCAGGCGTGCGGCTTCTCGCGCGCAGGCAGTGGGCGCAGGGCCGGCCCGGGGCCGCCGGGGTGCGTTCCGCGGTGGCGCCGCAGGTGCTCCTTGCGCCGAAAGGCCTTGCCGCACTCGGGGCAGGCGTGCGGTTTCTCGGCCGAGTGGCTCTGCCGGTGGCGCAGCAGGTGCGCGGGTTTCAGGGCGACCTTGCCGCACTCGGGGCAGGAGGTGGTGCCCGGGGCGGCCGCCGCCGCCGCCAGGAAGGGGGGCAGGCCGGGCGCAGGCGGCGCCGCGGGGGCTGGTGGAGGGCTGCCCGGCTCCTGCTTGTAGGGGCGCGTGGCCTGGGCGTCCCCCGTCGCCAGCATCTCCACCCCGGGGGCCGCATCTCCTGCCGGACAAAGGCAGAGTGAGGGCGGGGTGGTGCAGGGCACAGGGGGCGGGGGCAGGCCGGGGGGGGGGGGGGGGGGGGTCGGGCCTGTACCAGGAAGGGCCCTGCCCGGGCAAAGCTTAATGCCAGGAAACCATGGGGGCCGGGGTAGGGCTGATGGGTCGCGGGGACCCCGCACAGTGCAGTCAGTGCCCAACAAACGGAGGCGCCGTGCGGGCACGGCTGAGCGGGAGGAGAGGGAATGCGGATGCAGATGAGCCGCGTGTCCGGGAGCGTCAGTGGGTGGATGGTGCAGGAGCTGGCGAGGGGGAGGGGCGGGGGGGGGGCGGGGCGGGCAGACAGATGGACAGTGGGTCGCCAGGGTGGCTCAGTCCTTTAAGCATCCGCCTTCCCCTTGGGTCATGACCTCATATCCTAGGACTGAGCCCCCCTTTGGGGGCGGGGTCCCTGCTCCGCCCCCCCCCCCCCCCCCCCCCCCCCCCTTTCACTAAAACCTTTTTAAAAAAGATTCCTGGGGCACCTGGATGGCTCAGTCACCAGGTGTCTGCCTTCAGCTCAGGTCATGATTCCTAGGGTCATGAGATCCAGCTCTGCATCAGGCTCCCTGCTCAGTGGGGAGTCTGCTTCTCCCTCTCCCACTCCCCTCTTTCCCTATCTCTGTCAAATAAATAAAATCTTTCTAAAAAAAATTTTTTTTTAAGTTCCTGGTTTAAAGTAACAGATGGAGGGGCGCCTGGGTGGCTCAGTGGGTTAAGCCTCTGCCTTCGGCTCAGGTCATGATCCCAGGGTCCTGGGATGGAGCCCTGCATTGGGCTCTCGGCTCAGCAGGGAGCCTGCTTCCTCCTCTCTCTCTGCCTGCCTTTCTGCCTACTCTGCCTGTCAAATTAAAAAAAAAAAAATCTTGAGAAATAAAGTAACAGATGGACAATGGAGAGAGGGAGGGATGGACAGCAGGTGGGGGGGTGGGGGTGGATGGAGGAGAGGGGACAGTAGGGAGACAGAGGCGTGAAAGAGCAGGCAGGCTGGCCACACGATGTGTGATGTGTGGCGTGAGTAGGGATCTGGGGAAACGGATGGGCGGATAAGTCGGGGGACAGGTGAACCTCACATTTCCTTTCTCCAGGTTTTTAAACTGCCCTATGGAGTTCTGGGGGGATAAGCTCCAGCTCATGATCCAATTTACAAGAATGACCCCAGTGCAACTGCGAAGTATGAAGCTCCTGCTCCCATCCACACGCTTCCTCCACACCAGCCACCAGCTCCTACGCCCGGTGTCCTGGCCGTCTTTCCCGGGTGCAGAAAAACCTCCCGTCAGGGGCAGAGGCCACCGTCCCTACCCTGGCTCTGGCCCTGACTTGCTATGTGGCCTCAGGCAAGCTGCTTGAGCTCCTTGGACCTTGGGTTTCCAGTCTGCTGGGCGTCGGCTCCCAGAGGGCAGCGTGTACCCAGCAGGCCAGCCAGAGGTGGGGTCGGCTTGGTGCACTGCAATGTGCTTAAAAATGTGAAAAATGTGTGAAAATCAGGCATGTCATAAAAACCCAAACTGTGGACTTTTCTTGAGGACTAGTCTGCTGATATACTGGGTGAGAGTCCCAGGTGGCAACACAGGTAGCAAGAGAGCTGGCAGAACGGTGCCCGGCACACACGCCCAGCTGGGACGCATGGTTAGGCACCGGCTATACCGTCAGGCACACGCTATCGCCGTGCCCTCTGTGAGGGCGTGTCTGACCCATTTCCAGCCCCGGTGCCCAGCTCAGGGCCTGGCACATGGCAGGGTCACCAGGAATGTTCACTGAGAAAATGAATGATGAGGAGGGGGACCCCCTCAGGGTGGGGGAGGGGTGAGCTACTCACCTAAGGGCATCATCCCAACATCATCCTTTCCAGTGCTCACTCCAGAGCCTTCTGTCACATCCTGAGGTGCCCTCACTGCTGGTCCCTGGAATGAGAGATACCACACTCAGAAATGAGAAACCACAGTGACAGGCTCTACTTTTTCTCCCCTGCAAACCCCACTACGTTGTCATCAAGCCCTACCACGTGCTCTGGGAGAAGCTGGCCACCAGGCCTCTGGCTGGTTACCAGGTGAGGGACCATCTGGGGACCAGATCCCCCAAGCCCCCAGCTAACCCCCTCATGAGTCCCTGAGTCAGATCTGCCCCAAATTCCTGACCCACAGAAACTGTGAGACAACAAGCATTCGTTGTGAAAAGCCTCTAAGTCTGGGGTGACTTGCAAAGGACAACTGACACAGCAGCTTTAAATCCTACCTTAGCTTCACAATTCCTGCCCTCTGGATAAAGTGCAAACCAAACTCCTTGACAAAATACACAAGAAAAACACATAAGCTATCTCTAACTCAGGAAAAAAATAAAGCTCAGGAATGGAACTTTTCCCTGATCAAATGGTAGATCACTTCTGAGCAGACAGTGTCAGTCAGGAACATGAAAGGTTACTGAAAATGTTTTAGACTATTCTATGTTTCAGACATATTTTATGTTCATATTCTTCACACTATTGTCATTGTTCTTAAGCCCTTGTCCCCAAAGAACAGATCAGAATCTTGGTGCCAACAAAGGAGAGCTGACTCCTGAGTTCCACACACCCAACTTCCTTCTCATATTTACTTCTTTTAAATGCAACGCTTAGGGACGCCTGGGTGGCTCAGTTGGTTAAGCAGCTGCCTTCGG
>NC_081573.1:10883458-10895641 GCF_022355385.1 Mustela nigripes | reverse complement strand
CTCAGGTCATGATCCCAGCGTCCTGGGATCGAGTCCCACATCGGGCTCCTTGCTCAGCGGGGAGCCTGCTTCTCCCTCTGCCTCTGCCTGCCTCTCTGTCTGCCTGTGCTCGCTTTCGCTCGCGTTCTCTCTGACAAATAAATAAATAAAATCTTTAAAAAAAAAAAATAAATAAATGCAATGCTTAGGGTGGAAGTCAGTGATGCCTAAATTTCTATCAGCTAGCAAGACGACTCTGCAGGGAGCTTCTGGAGCTTTTCCCAAACGTGCATTGTCTGGGACCTGTGAATGCCCACGTTGTCTGGTGGCGGCAGGATGAATACTTTGTGTGGTCACCTCTTTGCTCCAGCAGGCTGTAAGCGGATTCCTGACCACTCGCGTGGCTCAGGCTGTTATGGTGCCACAGGTGCTGACCCGCTACTTGCTTCTGCTGTGGCCCACAGGCCAGCGTGCCCTGCCACCTCCTCCTCCAGCCCCACCTCTGGCCAGGTCCCGTTCCGAAAGTCCACAGTAGAAAGCTAATGATGCCCCAAGCATGCCAGGTTCTCTCAAACCTCCACTCTTCGGCATACTCTTCTCCCTCTCCCTGTCTGCCTCCGACATGTCCTTCCAGACTTGACTGAGCCCCCATCGCTGCTACCACACAAACGTTTACCAGCCTCTGTTACTTAAGAACGGTCCCTATCCTGCTACCTGTCACACTATACTATTCAACATGGAGGTTATATGGATGCACATTACAAATGCATATATTTAGGGGTGCCTGGGTGGCTCAGTCATTAAGAGTCTGCCTTTGGCTCAAGTCATGATCCCAGGGTCCTGGGATTGAGTCCCACATTGGGCTGCCTGCTTGGTGGGAAGCCTGCTTCTCCTTCTCCCATTCCCTCTGGTTGTGTTCCCTCTCTCACTGTGTTTCTATCAAATAAATAAAATCTTTAAAAAAATAAAAGATTAAAAGAATGCATATACTTAAAGTACACGACCCAGTGAATTTCAACACGTACACGCTCCCGCAACTGCCATCAGCGCCGAGATGGTAAGCATATCAGCCCCTGAAAGTTTCCTCGTACCTCTCCGCAGCACTAATCAGCAAACCCTGATGCACGCTTCCCGTCACTCCAGAGCTGTTTTCATGTTCTAGAAACTTCATACGTAGAACCACAAAGTACACAGGTACCCTTGTTCTTGGTGGGGCGGGGGGGGGGGGGGAGTCTTTCATGTGGTACCATTATTTGGAGATTGAGGATGCTGGCCAACAGTTCTCTTTCTCGCAGCATCCTTGGTTTGGCCCGCAGAAGGAGCTGGGAAGTATACCTTCTTCAATTTTTGAAAAGTTTGTCTGGAGCTGGTATCACCTAGTCCTGATATATTCAGGAGACCTCCCGACAGCCACCTGAACTGCCACCGGCATTTCTATGCCTCTGCTGCCCATCTGCTCCCACAGAGTGTGCGCTTCAGGAGGGGAGGGCCTGGCCCACCTGCCTTCTGTGTATCCTGGTGCCAGTCCTTTTAATAACTGTCGCAAGGCATGACTCACCTGCAGAATTCACCTACTGAGAATACAATCCCGTGGGCTTTAGCACACTCACAGGCATACGACCACCCCCGGTTCTAGGATATTTTCATCTCCCACAAACTAAACCACAGACCTAGTAGCAGTTGCTCAGGTTCCCTGCCCCAGCCCCAGGGAACCCGCAGGCTTGCGTCTCTGGGTCTGCCTGTTCTGGAAGCTACATTGATGGAATCTTGCGGTCTACAGCCCCTTCTCACAGGCTCCCTCCCCCTTCCGCATCACATCTCGGACAGTCACTCCAGCTGGCGTGGGTGGCTGAGCAGCATCCGCTCGCGAGGCTGGACTGTGCTGCTTCTCCATCCCAGCGGGCACCTGGGGCACTTCCACTGTTTGCCTATTACAGAGCCTGCCGCCCGGCTGCCGCATCACTCGCATCAGAGACAGATGTTTGTAGGCTCGTATGCCAGGTGGGGACTATGGGCTCACAGGGTGGCTGTTGTTTAACCTTCACAGGCACTGCCAGACCTGTCCCGGGGCACATTCCCGCCACCATGGAAGAGGGCTGGGCTCTGACTCCCGGTGCCTCTTCTCAGTAGGCGCCAAGCAAGTGAGCGATGGGTGGGGGAAAGGGTAAGGGTCAAACTGTCTGCCTCTGCTCTGATGAAGAAACAGTTCCTAAAGAACAGGGTAAAGTTAAGTGGGTACCGAGGTGTGGAGTCAGGGTCCAGCATGAGGCTCACTAGGTCCCTAGGTGCCTCCAGCCACAGACCTGCCTGTGGGACCCTGAGCATGTTACCTCCCACCCTGGGGTCAGGGCGGAGGGGCTGAAGTGGCGCTCGGTCTCACCCCAGGTCCTGACCTGGACTGGCACGGCACAGCCCCCCGGGAGCGGGATATGGGCCAGATGCCTGCCCCGCCAGCCTCTGCTGCAGCTGCGTCAGCCCGCCCGCCCTCAAGCACAGCCCAGGAGCCCAGGAGAGCCAGCAGGCTGTCCTGGTGATTCTAGGGCACACACGTCCTCTGGATGGCCTAGGGCTCTCTGGTTTGGGGTCCCAGGCATGGGATGCTAGACTGTGCACAGAGCAAGACACCCAGGCAGAAGAGCCGTGGGGATGAGGCTTGGGCGCTGGAGCAGGCACTGGGGGCCCCGTCTCTGGGGTACAGCAAGCTTAGAAGCAGAATCTAGAGCCAGGGCCTGTGGGTTCCACTCCTCCCACTGTCCCCTAACTAGCCCCGTGACCTCCGGCCATTTGCTGACTTCTCTGGGATGCGTGCCATCACCCGGGAGACAGGGTAACACTGTGAGGTACTGACCCCTCAGGGTTGGGTGGAGACAGGCAGGCTGGGCTAACAGCGGGTTTCATGGGGGCCTCTTAGCCTCCAGGGGGCTGGAGACCAGCGTCCGCCTTGTGGCTGTACAGCTGACCTCCAGTAAAAAGCCTGGACACCAAGCTTGGGAGCCTCCCTCGTCAGCACAGTGCTGTCCCCACGGCACCCCTGGGACAGCAGCTTTCCTGGACCCAGCCCTGAGGGTCTCTTGTCTTTTCATTGAAACAAGTCAGAACCGGGAGCACCCCAGCTCTCGTCAAGTCCTGAGTCCTTCTCAGGAATTACTGAACCCAAGTTGGCCCTGGGGAGCCCTGAACCTGCAGGTGGTATCAGGGCAAGGGGTCCTCGGGGAAGCCCTGAGCGCCGCACACGGAGCTGCCCAGTGGCCAGCACTGCTCGCCTGCGGCAGCAAGGACACTTGGGTTCAAGACTGCACTTCCTACCCTGCAGGTCCACCAGGTGGGGGGGCGCAGGGAGCAAAGGCAGGAGGCCCGACCACAGGGTCCCGAAGGGTCCCGCAGGCCACTGCCGGGGCGGGGGGTGTCTTTCTCCCATAGCTTCGCCCTCTGGCCCAAGATGCACAGGCTCAGCAAGCCCTGTGGCCCGCCTTCAACTCTCGGGGCCGCAGCTGGCCTGCCCTCCTGCACGCGGGCCCTGCCAGCCGTCCCTGTTCTCTTCCTCCTTGGTCCCAGAACTCCCTGAGCGCTGACCAGGAGGCCCAGGCCAGCGGGCGTTTCCTGTTGTGACTGACTGCAACCCGGGCTCTCCCCGCCTCCCGCCCACCGGCTTTCCTTTGGGTTTCCTGGGCTGGCTGGGGTGGACCCCTGGCTATTGTGTGCCTGCCACCGGAAGCGGGGGGGTGGGGGACTGGGGGGGCTGGGCGTGGCCAGTTCAGTCCCGCCCGGCCGTCTCCCCTCACCTGTGGCATGGACCAGGCTCTCGCTCCACAGATGTGACCCGCACTGCGCACTGCGCACTGCCCACTACACCAACGGAGGCGGCCTGGGGGGTCACCCTCCGCTCCCCGGCAAGCCCCTTTCCGAGCACCCACCGCGTACAGAACTGAATGCACCAAGGACACAGCCGTGAACGGGGCAGACATGGCCCCTGCGCTCAAGGACCCACGCTCTAGTCACTGCCACATGCGTCACAACACCAAGGGATTTCCACGAGGCTGGCTCGGCCAGGCAGGAATTTCCCTCGGCCCCTGGGGATCCCAGCAGCCAAGAAAAGTCCTCAGAACCACAGAGGCCCAAACGCTGCTGGTGGCCATGCCAAGTGCCACCGCCACCTCAAGAAGTAGCTGGGAGGCTTCTTCTAGAATCAAACACACCCTCTGCGAAACCCAGCCCTTGCACTCCAGCCACCCCTCCAGACAAAGAGCACTTGTGCCCACATGGACAAACACAGCTCGGTCCTTATGGCAGCTGCACTCAAAACCACCCAGCACTGGAGACCACTTCTGGGTCCTTGAGTAGGGGAGGGACAGAGAAGCTGGCGTGTCCCCACCACGGTGCGAGAAAGGAACCACCCACCAACCCACACGACCGCATGCGTTAGCCTCAAAGGCACGATGCGGAGCGAAGCCACAGCTCGCACACGGAGCTCCTCTCTGGGTTTCCCCAGGTGACGCACCGCACGTTGGCGGCCCGTGGGGCCCTGCAGTGCCAGCACAGGTCGCTGTCCTGACTCCCCATCCCCACCCCCAAAAAGTTAAAAGTACATGGAAGCCAAGCACCTGGCTGGCTCAACAGCTGAGCGTCTGCTCAGGTCACGATCCCAGGCTTCTGGGATGGAATCCCTCCTCTTCCGTCCCTCTGTCCAACCATCTGTCCATCAGGCTCCCTGCTCAGCGGGGAGCCTGCTTCTCCCACTCCCTCTGCCCTTCCCTCACTTACACGCCCTCTTTCCTAAATAAAATCTTAAACAAAAGCAGCCCACGGAGGCGGTGGCACCTGCAGCCGGTGGTAACAGCAAGCTCTGCGCCTGAGGGAGGCCCGGGAGCAGGGCTCTTTGGAGCTCCTGGGGGCCCTGGCAGCCGGGTCTGGGGCCGCACCAGGGAAGGCTCTGCCCGCACACGGAGGACCCCGGCCCCATAGACACCCTCGTCCCAAACACATTTCCGGGACTCCAGCTTTCTGGGTCCCTCTGCCACAGTCTGAGGGCAAAGGCCTGATGCCAGGCAACCATCGCTCTTCATGCCTTTGCTTTAAACAGCTGTCCGTCCCACAGCAATGGGGAAGCAGCATCCAGGGGCCAGGGATGGTGCGGCGTGACCCCACGGAACAGCATCACCCCGTCCAGCGATGCTCTGCCTGGCTCCCCGCCCAAGGCTGTTCTCTTACCAGAGGAGGAGAAGGACGCCCCGGCAGACAGGGAAGCTGTCAGAGCATCCCCGGGAACCACGGCTCGGCGAGACTCTGACACCCTTTCCACACCCTTTCCAACTCCTCAGGCACCCACCTGCATCCGCGGCAGACACAACGGACCCTGCTCCCCGGGCTTGGGATGCTGACGTGTGGGGACAGCCCCAGCATCACGGGAAGAGTCGGGGTAAGGAAAGGACATGGCCTTGGAAGCGGAGGCTGAGCAAGGCCCAGGGATGGAGCCCTCCCTGGGCTCCAAGTGGTTCTGATGGCCACTTGGCATGGCCACCGGCAGCGTGCGGGCCTCCATGGTTCTGAGGACTGTTCTTGGCTCCTGGGATCCCTGGGGGCCGAGGGAAATCCCTGCCTGGCTGAGCGGGTGGTGACCCCAGCCTGGGACCCCGTGCTGCACACACTCCGGGATGCCAGCTTAGCCGCCTCGCACACCACTGCCAAGACACTAAGAGCTTGGACACACTGAGTTCAATAATTAAATCCTCTGTTCCTTTCTACTCTTTCTATTATGCTACTGGATGGTTCAGGACTACATACAGGCTCACGGACTACTGCTCCCCGGACAGCGTGGCTCTAAACCGGGGGTCTGCAGGCTGTTCCTGTGACGGACCAGGAGTAAGGGTTTCCAGCTTTTTACGGGCCATCGGTCTGTGTCCGCACTGCCCCACTCAGGCCTTGTGGCAGAAGAGCCACAGGAATCGTGTAGACAGATAGGCCTGGCTGTGCCCCTCTCCACAAAGCTAGAGGGCAGGGGGCAAGCCTGGTCCATAGGCTCCGGTCGGATGACCCCATCTCAGTAAAGCATCTGGTCTCCCACAAAGAGAGGGCTGGCGTCTGCTCTCAGCCACCAGGTGGTGACCTGTAAGGCCTGGGGGCACCCTGCCTGACACAAGTGTCTGCGTGCCTGGTGGCCTTGGGCCACACTGGACAGTCCTACGGTACAGTTTGTATCAGAGACTTCCAGACACCCAGGGTCTGCCCGGCCTCCACAGGGGCTGGAGGGGACAAGGATCAGGCCCGCACACTGGGGCCCAGCAAACTCCGGGCACCGAGGCTCAGGGAGCCACCCCGGTTGGTGACACTGCAGGCACAAGTCACACACCATGGCCGGGAGGACTTTAGGCTGTCCATGCACCCCTGTGAGAGGGCGGCCAGAGGCTCTGGGCCAGGGCTGGGGCCCTGCAGCTCCTTCCTCCGCCGACCCAATCTGTGCCCCTCGGCCATGACAAACCCCAGTGTGAGGGAGGAGACGGCTTTTGGGTGGCTCTGAATCCTTTCCCTGAATGCAACTGGAGAGCAGTCCCGGACACCCCCAAAGGTGCCGTGAGAGTCAGAGGGAGGGCAGTCTTGGGGACCCCTCTGCACGCACACACCCGCCCCAAAGCCTCCCGCTCTCCCTTGTGCCCCTTGTGCCCCAAGGCCGGGCAAAGAGGGGGAGACCGATCTCCAGTCAGGTGAGGGGAAAGCTGGTCCTCCCACTCCACCCCACCCCCCCCCCCCGCCCCCGCCAGCCCCGCGCTCACCCAGAGCTCCTCCAGCAGGGCCACGGCCTCCTCCCCGCTCTGGGGCCGCCGGCTGCACACCCAGGCCTGGACGTCGGCGGGCAGTGCGCTCAGGAACTGCTCCAGCACCAGCAGCTCCAGCATCTGCTCCTTGGTGTGCAGCTCGGGCCGCAGCCAGTCTCGGCACAAGGTGCGCAGCAGCCCCAGCGCCTCGCGGGGGCCCGGCGCATCGCCCAGGTGGAAGTGGCGAAAGCGGTGCCACGGCGAGTCCAGGGTCAGGCCCTTGGCCGTCTGGCCTTCCTGCTTCACGGGCTGGGGAGACAGGACCTCCATGGGGGTCTGTGAGTCCTGCGGGGACAGCAGCGCCTATGGGGAGGGGAGTCAGCACAGTCAGAACCCAACTCAGTGATGCAGGAAACCACCGCCTCCCGCCGGCTGCACCCCAAGCACACCCAGGTGGGAGCCGAGGGACCTGGAGTAAGTGGTGGTGCCTCTCTGCACCTCAGTTTCCCCTCCAAGGCTGAGGGTGAGTGCCTGAGAAGGAAGGTGCTGGAGGAGGGGAGATGGGACCCTGTCCAGGGACAGCACAGGCTCTGGCCCTGTCTCTGCTCCTTCCCTGCAGGTGACCGCAGGCCCCACTGCCCCTCAGTCTCCTCCCTCGGCTTTGTGTGAGGAGCGAACACACAGACAGCCGGGAACAGCACGGCCTGGCCGGGCTCAGAAAGCCCGCAGCTCTCGCCAGCACCATCGCCACCGTGACTGCTTGCCCGATGACACACAGACCCTGCGCCCCCTGCAGCACGGGCTCTAGCATACCCGCTCCAAAGCTACCCCCCCCACCGCTTCCTTATTCACATCCCCAAACCCACACCTAGCTCTAACCCAGCACCCCGGTGTCCGGAGGTGGGTTTGGATGAAGCTGGCACAAGCTTCTGTTAGAAGACACGGGGGCTCTAACAGGCGGCGTAGCAGCTGGGGCTCCCAAGATGGCGCTGTCCGCTCGGAACTGCTGGGAACAAGCTTACACGTTCTCACCACAGCAAGGACAAGGCTGAAGACGTGAGTTGACAGATGTGAACCGCACTCACCATGGCGACCGCGTCACAACGTACCCACGTCAGATGGTCCTGGGGTAACTGAACACAACGCTCTATGTTGATGACGTCTCAGTAAAAACGGAGAAAGAGATGAAGAGAAGCCATGAGGCTGGGGTCCGAATACGAGGGGATCGGTGCCGCTAGAGGAACAGACATCCCTGGACGTGCTCTGCCACATGAGGAGACAAGCAAGCTGCCCCCACAGCCCAGACACAAATCTGCCTGCACCCGACCTTGGACTCCAGCCCCAGAACTGAGAGAAATCAGTGTCTGTTGCTGAGGCGCCCATTCAGTATTCCCATGGCTGCCCACGCCATCCGACACATGGATGGGCCCCCAGTCATGTCCGGGGATTGGGAAAAGAGGCGGACTCTGGGACTTGGCCCACATCCACTCTCCCCTTCCTCCTATGTGCAATACCCCCACCCTCCAAGGAAGCCGTGTGCCCTCCACTTCCTCTTCCCTGTTCCCGAAGGAGGGGACCCAGACACGGCAGCGTCTCCACCGGGAGACAGCTGGGAATGTCTGGAGACTTTTGACTGCTGGATGGGGGTAGGGGAATGGGACTGTGGGTGTCCAGCAGTGGGGAGGCAGCTGGTGGTCCTAAGGCCCACAGGGCAGCCCCATGGCACAGAATGGTCCAGCCCCGAATGTCGACAGCACTAAGACTGAAAGACTCCGGGCTAGAAGAGAGATCCTCCTGTGGTCCAGGGACCCCCAGGGTACAGCAAGGTCAGAACTGTTCCATCATGATGGTAAGATGGTATCTGAGGGTGCGCCGGGGTCTTCCACAGGCTGCACACACACAGGCCGAATGGAGAAGCCATCTTCTTTCAAGTCAGGAATTGGAGATATTTGCAGAAAAACAAGGCCATGTTTCCAATTTTTTGTTTTGGAAAACACAGTTATTTTCCATTAAAAAAAAGGTTATTTATGTCAACATATGAAATGTTGATTACTTCTATTCTTATAGGCATTATTAGTAAATACTTTGAAATTTCTTTGGCCTTTGCTTTAATAGGATACATACCCACAAACACAACTGCTACTGATAAAGATAGTTTGGGATCTCCAGTAACTTTTAAGAATGTAAAGGGGCCCCGAGATCACGACACTTGAGAACCACTAGGACTGGGTCAGCAAACAGCCGCCTGTGGGCCAGATCTGGCCTGCAGCCCATCTTTCCTTTTGTTTTGTTTTTTAAGATTTTATCTTTTGGTTGTGGGGCTTGAACCTACAACCCCAAGATCAAGAGTCGCATGCTCTACCAAGTGGGCCAGCCAGTTGCCTCTTTCTTTTTTAAAAAATTTTAGAAGATTTCTTATTGATTTATTTGAGAGAGAGAGAGGTAGCAAGAGAAAAAGCAGGAAGCAAGGGGGAGAGAGAGAAGCAGGCTCCGCTGAGCAGGGAGCCAAAAATGGGGCTCTATCCCAGGACCCCGGGTTCACAACCTGAGCCAAAGAGAGACCCTTAACTGACTGAGCCATCCAAGCACCCGCTTTTTTTTTTTTTTTTTTTTCCATAAAGTTTTATTGGTACATGGCCAAGCCTACTTGCTCGGGCACCATCCCTGGCTGCTTCTGAGCTCGGAAGACAGAGCTACGGACATCTGGCAGACTTTAGAGCTGCAAAGCTGACACGTGGCTAAAGCTATCTACTGTCTGGCTCTTCCAGAAAAAGTTTGCCAACTCCTGATGGTGGGAGACCAACACAGAAGGCATCCTGGATGGCCCCGTGGGTATCGGCACTGACCCACGTCGTAACACCCTGCACTGTCAGGGAACCAGTTTTTCTACTGGGCTTGAGCCACTGTGTTTCAGGGCCTCGTTGCTGCAGTAGCTTGCTCCTGATCAGGACTACAGAACAGCTCTCGCGACCCAAGGCAGGAGGCAGATGAGGGCTCTGACCAGTGAGAGTCAAGAGAAGGTCTGCATTTGAACAACTTTCCTCATGATGAGAAACTCCTGTGGCCACCTTCATTTTGCAGCAAAGGAGGTCGAGACAGGAATCCTTGGCTCTGGGACACAGGCTCTGTGTGGCTGGGCTGAAAGGTCCCCAGGGTAGCCCAAGTCCAAAGCCCTGGCTCTTAAGTATTACGCACTGACCATGGACATCATCTCACTGTTGGGCCAGCCACCACACCCTCCCACATCATCTCCCTGCTCCTGAACCTGCCACCCTAGATGCAAATCATCCCACAACAATCAGAAGCGGTTTTTTTCCCTCAACACAAATCACATTATGTCACTTCCCCACTCAAAACCCCCTGGCTGCTTCCTTGCTACAGAAGGTCTCCCATCTGCCTACCTTTCTTATCTCTCACTGTTTTATCCCTGGCTCTCTCTACTCCAGCCACACCAGCTCCTGGATTATATTCTCAGACTCAACGCTAGTCCTACCCCAGGGCCTTTGTACCTGCTCTTCCCCCCTTTACTCAGCTGACTCCTTCTCTTTTTTGAGGCCTCCATGCAATTTCTCCTACTCAGAGAGCCTCCTCAAGCTGTCTGATTAACACAGCATCCACACACCCTACCCTGCAGTTTCTATCCCGTCACCTTTACTAACTTCCTTTAGTGTTTAACAAGACAAGGGCTTTCTTTGTGTGATATCTTCCTTCGTGAGAACTGACGCTTTAGGAGAGCAAGAGAACACATTCACAGAGCCCAGCGTGCTGGCTGGCACTCAAAGAAAATTTATGGGATGATCAGTGCTATGGGATTTTAGTATTATTGCCTCCATTTTGCCAATGGAGAAGATAAAGACACTTGCCTAAAGTCACTCAGCTAATAAGTCACAGAGCCTAAACTCACACCCCTGTCTGCCTGGTCCACAGCCAGCCTGCAACATCACCTCCCGCCCACCCATCTCTCCATTCAAGGGCTGGTGAGCCTGGGGTGGCAGGGAAGGCTTCCCAGAAGACCCAGGCCAGAGCTGAGACTCCAAAGACACAGAGAAGCCTGCTTGCTATGAGACAGATCCCCCTGGATTGGACTGGAATCTGACCTGAGAGAGCCAGGGCTCAGGCATCATGCTGAAGGGTCCTGCAGTCTTGGGGGAAGGGGGCTCACGGGTGAGCCACCAGCTGTCCACAGTGAGTGGAGAGCAGGGCCAGCTGGACCTTTCTCTGGGTCCTGGGGTCACCACCCAGGAAGCAGTAAGGAAGTTCGTTCCACCAGGTGAACCAATCCTTACCCTCCACTGCGGTCCAGTGCCTCCTGCCGCGGCCAGAGTGCTGTGCGCTACCCTGGAAGCCTCAGGAGACAGCTGCTGAGCAGGCTCAGCCTCACAATGCCCCACCCAAGCACCCCAACAGCCCTGCAGGTTGGGCACCACAATCAGAAGCCCACAAGATCACTCAGAGACAGGATTCAAACCTGGAACTGTGGGACCCCAGAGCCCATGCTGGTCGCACCCAGCACCTCTGCACAGCCCGCTGGGTTAATCAAAGGGTTATGAGGTGGGCTCCGGGCCTTGGCTGCTTCCATTTCCAGCTCAGCCATTTATCCAGTGCCTGACCCTGGACCCCTGACTTGCCCTCTGTGGACTGAATTTCTCCACCTGGAAACCAGGACTGATAACAGCTCCTTCCCCACACGGGGTTGCCAAGATCGTGACCGAGAAGTGGTCCAAGATCCAGTAAGCGCTCAGGGAAGACTTGAATGTCCACTGCAGGGTTTCCAAACCTCAGTACCAGTCCCACATGGGGCCCGATGCTTCTGTGATGTGGCCGCCGTCCCATGCCACGCGAAATGTCTGTCAGCATCCCCGAAACCAGCGGCCGTTTCCCCAAACCCCAGCTGTGACCGCCACACAGGTTTCCAGATACCGCTGTGTCTCCCCAGAGAAGCAGAACACGGGCTCCCAGCCCCGGGGCTGAGAGCCGCGGGCCCACGGGACATACTCGGGGCGCAAGGGCTCTGGGGCAAGCCCCAGCTCTGCAGCCGCCCAGCGGTCCGTGCTCACACACGGTACACGAGCACCTGTTACACGGGGTCCCCATCACCCGGGCTGTAAAATGGGCCGGAAAACCCGACAGGGGCGAGCGTCGCCGCGTGAGGGCGAGGGGCGAGGAAAACAGATGCGGAGCGCAGCGGCCACGCCAGCAAGGGCTCGAGCACAGGGAGCCCCAGGCGCCGGCACCCACACCTCGCCAGCCTCAGAGGAGGGGGCCCGCAGGGTGACGGGAGTCGGCCGGGAGCAGCTCCCACAGACGAGCCCAGCTTGGAGCCCGGGCGAGCCGCGGGCCAACAGCCTCCCGCGCACCCGGACCCGACGCGGGCGCCCAGCACGCGAGAGAAGAGCGCGGCGGGCGGCCTCAGCATCCCACGCCCCGCACCCCACCCCTCCCCTTTCGGGGCCCC
>NC_081573.1:10856720-10883058 GCF_022355385.1 Mustela nigripes | reverse complement strand
TCCCCCCAACACTCAGATACCTAGCCTTCCGTTCCTCCTCCGCCCCCCACCGGCCTCACCCGGAACTACGTTTCCCAGGAAGCATCGCGGCAAAAGGACGCGTCCCTTTAGCAACTCGCCGTGACGAACTTCGCACGCCGGTCTCCAGATAGCTCTGAACTACGCTTTCCAAGGGGTGTCGAGGATGGCCCGCGGCCTACTAGCCCAAGCAAACAGGGCCTCTCAGCGCGCCAGGCTTGGAACTACATTTCCCAGAATGGCTGCAGGGTTTCCCCCCCCTCCCAAATTGGCTCGCGCGCAGGCATGCGCAGACGTGCCGACGGGGAGGCCGAGGTGGGGAGGAGGAGTTGTCGTGGCGGCATCGTCCCGAAACCGGTGGAGGTTGGACGCCGGCGGGTGCTCTGGAAATGAAATCCCCGGTCCATAGGGCAGGCAGGTGAGGAGGAGGGGCCTCGCCAGAGTTCGGCGCCCCTCAGGCCAGTTGGGTGCGTCTCCTTGAGAACGGGTCTGCCTGGGCGGCGCTACCAAAGTCCGAGGCCGGCGCGCAGCGGATCACGCCTGGCTGGGGCCTACCTGCGCGCCCTGGTTCGGCTTCCCCGGCGGGAGCCCGGCGCACAGCGTCTGGCCTCGGGGTCCGCTCCTGCGTGAATCGGGAGAGGGTGCTGCCGGCCACACGTCGTTGGCGTGCCCCCATCGGACAGGGCCCTGCCTCAGTTTCCGCACCTCGGAAACGGTAGGGCGGGAGGAAACGCGAGGAGATGGGCCGAAGCTCCCACGAGCCGCGTGGGCCGGGGGCAGCGCTGGACGTCGTCCTACCTCCCATTGCTTGAACGAACGGTGACTTCCCCCCAGGTTTACCTGCGGTCGGTGGCTAAATGCGAGCTTCCCGCCGGGCCCACCGGTCTGCCCCTCGCTCCTGTCCTTCGTGAGTGCCAGCTCTCCGGCCTCCTTTCTGCTCCAGGAGCACCGCTGATCCGTTCCCGCTCACAGCATCTCCAGAACTCCCTTCCTCTCGCAGATCTGAAAGTCTGCCCGGTTCTCCCTCCCACCCTCTGCCCCAGCCCCGCGGTACCCCGTATGGGTGGCATTAGGCTGTATGTCTTCTTGGGACGGGCTGACTGCATGTAGCACAATGTTCTCTGCGTTCACCTGTGACGTGGTGCGTGTCCGAATTACCTTCCTTTTTAAGCTGGTTAATAATTCGTTACGTATATGGATATCGCATTCTGGTTTTCCATCCATCACAGGGCTCTTAAATCTTACAGGAACATGTTACCCTTGCTTAAAAACCTTCAGTGCAGAGGTGCCTGGGTGGCTCAGTGGTTTAAGCCTCTCCCTTCGGCTGGAGTCGTGATCTCAGGTCCTGGGATGGAGCCCCACATCGGGCTCTCTGCTCGGCATGGAGCCTGCTTCCTTCTCTCTCTCTGCTTGTGATCTCTGTCTGTCAAAACAAACAAACAAACAAACAAACAAACAAAACCCTTCAGTGCAGACTCTTGACCCTGGCCTGCAAGATTCGGTATTCCTCTAGTTTATGTGGTGCCTTGGTGCACATCCGAAGAGGGTGCCCTCAGAAGGACTGCGGCCCGAGTGGGCCCGAGCCAGGGCATGGGCCTGGCAGGGAGATGGAGGGCGGGATGCAGCAACTTCTCCCAGATAGCAGCCACTTGTAGGGAGCAGGTTCACCTCAGCTTCACCACAGTACCACGTTCCTTCAGGCATGATCGTGGTTCTCCACCACAGTGGCCCAAGGGTTCTGAGTCAGGTCCCAGACCAGCCACATAGCATCACCTGGGGGCTGCTTGGAAATGCAAACTCTCGGCCCCCACCTCAGACCCACTGATTCAGAAACACTGGGGGTGGGCCCTGCACTTTGTTTTAACAAGCCCTCCAGAGGCAATAGGTCAGAATTGGCACCCCTCACAGGGTCCTTGTGCAGCTGCATGGGTAGATTACATGCAAAGCCCTTACATCCTTCTGGGTGGAGAGGAAGGAGTTGATAACAACCACTTTTTTTTTTTAAACTTCACCTTCAGTTAATGTAACTGATAAATGGAAGCCCAGCCCCCATGCCTCCCACTCCATATAATAAAAACAGCTTACTTTCCCACAGAACGTCATCTACTCATGTCTTGCATAATTCATGTGTACAGGTCACCTTTTTTTTTTAAGATTTTATTTATTTAGGGTTGCCTGGGTGGCTCAGGCAGTTAGACATCTGCTTTCTGCTCAGGTCGTGGTCCCGGGGTCCTGGAATTAGCTCCTCCTCAGGCTCCTGCTGATCCTCGCTGTCCCCCTGCCTGTACTCTCTCTCTGCCAAATGAATGAAAAAAATCTCAAAAAATTAAATTCTATTTAGTTATTTACTATTTTAGAGAGAATGTATGTGTGAGTAGGGGGAGGGGTAGAGGGAGACTGAAAATCTCAAGCCGACTCTGCTGAACTCAGAGCCCAGTGCAGGTCTTGGTCTTAAGTCCCTGAGATGAAATCAAGAGTCCCATATTTAACTGACTGAGCCACCCAGGCGCCCCAAGCCCTTTTAAACGTGGAGCTCTGCATCTTCATCCTGCACTGGGCCTCACAGATTAAGTAGCCATTCATATCACACCACCTCGATAACCAGTGTAGTGTCGGCACATAGCCCTGTTCCTCCAACACCTGAGTGCACCATAAATACTGGTGAGGAATGGAAAAAAGGAATGACTCCCTGGATGTCCTTCTTCCGCTTTTTCACCTGGTAACATCATACATTCCTCAGCAATCCATTTAGATGCTGCCTCCTCCAGGAAGCCTTCCTGGATAACTCCCACCCCAATAAATCTGGATGAAGCTCCTCATCTGAGCTTCCACAGTACCCCTTTTCCTCTCCGTCTTGCGCTTGGACTAGTTTTGTATCTGCCCTGCTTATCATCTGGCGAGCACCTCAATCACAGAGACGCAGTAGTCAGAGCTCCCAGCTTGGGGCCTGCCTGGGTGAGTGAATAAGGATTGAAGGAAAGTGGTTCTTTATTTATTTATTTATTTATTTGACCTTCCCAAGGCAGAGGCTTAACCCACTGAGCCACCCAGGCGTCCCTAAGGAAAGTGGTTCTTAACCTTACTTCCCAGGCCTGAGGGCAAAAATTCTTTTGGCAGCAGATCTGGCCCTTATCCTACCAAAGCTCCTGGGCTGCTTTGTAGCACCGCTATAATTATTACTCAAAATAGTAATTAACGTTTTCTCTTTTGTATGGTGCTTTAAAGTAGGAAGATCCTCCAGGGTGGGGAGGGGATTTGGTTCATGCCTGGAGTCCAGCCCCTGGCACCGGGAGGCTCAGGTGATGTTTATTGGATAAACGGGTGATGGATGAGTGAGTACGGAGCCAGCCAGCCAGTCTGCACCCCAGCTCCTGGGGGCTGGATTGTGAGTCTGAGTCACCTTCGCCAGGCCCCAGGAAACCCTCAGGAATGAACAGTTAAATTATGAATGAATTGCTTAATGAGGGGCACACACTGCCTATTATGTTATTCCGCCCTACGCTCTCTCTGGAGCTGCAGAGCAGATCAAAGCATCAGCCCATTTTACAGCTTGGACAATCGAGGTTGCCCTAGGAGACAGACTAAGAGAGGCACAACCAGCAGCGGGTGCAGCAAGCCCACTCTTCCCGCCCTGTGGCCCTTGCATGGCCCAGGTGGCAGGTCTTCCACTGGCCGGGAGAGCCTGGACAGGCAGATGGTGAGCAGGCCGCCAGCTCAAGGGAGCCAAGCAGACCTCACCTGCCAACCCAGAGAATTCCCTGGGAAGTTCTGCCCAGCTCCGTTTCCACACATCTGCCCAGAGCAAACGCAGCCTTGGAGGCCACAGCTGTGGGCGGTTCTCTCAGCTTTCATCCCCCGTGTCTTGTCTCAGAAGGCTAGAGGGTTCTGGGGGTGAAGTCAGTGAGCTGCACTGGGCGAAGAATTGGAACCAGAACACCTGCTGTCAAAGTCAGGCTGATTGAAGGTTCTGGAAGACTGGTCCCAGGGCACCTCAGGAGGGCTGGAAGGTGAGTGCAGCACAAGGTGGCCAGGGGCTGAGGAAGCATGATAAAGGAAGAGGGTCACTCATGCGCTGGGGCTGTTCGTGATTTCTGCAGTTGTGGTGTGTGAGTCCGCGGGCGCCGTCCCAGGCCTCGGGGCTTCAACAGCACAGTTATTCCCTCCCAGTTTGG
This sequence comes from Mustela nigripes, assembly GCF_022355385.1. Taxonomy (NCBI): domain Eukaryota; kingdom Metazoa; phylum Chordata; class Mammalia; order Carnivora; family Mustelidae; genus Mustela; species Mustela nigripes. Next base: position 10,878,868 of record NC_081573.1, on the reverse strand, counting down.
CCAGAAACCCAAGATCAGGGTGTCAGCAAAGTTGGTTTCGCACAAGCACTAACCACTCTTAGCAAGAAGGCCAATTCTCTGGTATGGGATCCATCTTTCTTTTCTTTTCTTTTTTTAAATAATTTTTAGTTTCATTTTTCAAGAAAGAATTCCAACCAAGCTTGAAAATAACACTCTTGGGACCCCTGGGTGGCTCCGTCGGTTGGGCATGTGCCATCAGCTCATGTCAGGATCCCACGGTTCTGGGACTGAGTCCTGCATGGGACTCCTTGCTCAGCGGGGAGCCTGCTTCCCCCTCTTCCGGCCGCGCCTCCTTCTGTGTGCACAATCACTTTCTCTGACAAATAAATAAGATCCTTAAAAAAAAAAATTAAAAATAAATAAATACATACATAAATAAATAAGAAAATAATTTTCTTGTATAAATATGGAATACAGGTTGCTGTGTGATGTGGCCTTTCCCCAGTGTCCCTTATCCGGGGATCCTGAGGACTTCGTGTGCCGTTTTGTGCCATGCTACAGACGCCTGCCAAGGTTTGACATCTCTCCTCCACGCTGGACATCCTCAAGGAGGAGGGCCGAGGACTAGGGCGGGGGCATCCTGAGTCGGGGGCAGTGCCCCTCGAGTTCTCCGAGACTGGGTGCCACCCTCCTCTGGCCCCAGAAGTGGGACCAGCCACTCGAGAAACATCTGATGTCCTGCGATAATACCAGGAAAAACTGCCTGCGGTAAATACACTGTCGTTGAAAACACGAGTCCTGCAGCAACAGGGAGTGTTTCTCAGAACCTTACACCCACTTGGCATTTATGATGAGCTTTTATGGCTCTGAGAACAATTCGCTGCCGGAAGAGGAAAGTGAGCAGGCTCTAGAGCTTGTTCATACCAACAACCGCTCACCCCTTCTTGTTAATGTACTCTTCCAGCAGGTTTTACTTGAAATGGATGAAACCCAGGGAGTCAGAATATGTGTTTCTTATTAAACAATAAAGTCATTGCATATATTTAAATCAAGTTCTTTAAAAGCTTTTTGGCTTTACAGGGGTCTTTATGTTTTTATTTATTTGTTTATTTATTTATTATTAATTTTGATTTGTTTTATTTTGGTTGGTTGGTTGGTTTTGGTGTGTGTGTTTTGTTTTGTTTTTGGTAATCTTTTTCCTCTCTGGGTGTCAAGAGTGTTCGGAAATAAAGCACAGTGTAAAGCCAGTCCCAGCTCAGCAGGTCTGGGGAGAGGTGGAGGCTGGGAGGGTAGGAGAGTCTGGGGCAGAGGCCTAGGAGTGGCGGAGGGCTCAGTAGCAGCTCTCAGATCCCCGTTCCCACTTGCTGCCCTCTTGACCATACTATCTGACGTATCAGCGTCTCAGCTTCTCTGGGGCTGAGCATCTCCTGCCCCCTTCCAGCCCCATGGAGAGTGTGAAGATGAACGTCTTTGAACACATGAAAGTTTTGAGCGGCCCCATGAGCACAGAGCTGCCCCAGACTGGGCGAGGAGAGAAATGACTACCAGTGTGGCCTTGGGTGTCGAACGAAACTAGACTTAGGCAGCAGGCTGGCCTGGGGCACGATGCTCCCCTCCTCTGTCACCAGTTTTCTCCTGCGTGAAATAGAAGCAGCGAGAGTTTCTATCTGTAGTCGTTGAGATGCATTCAGTTACCAGTCCTGAAAGCTTGGTTCCAATTTACTTAAGCTTAAGGAAGGGTTTATCAGCCGGCAGGGAAGTCCTGAAAAAGGGACCAGCTCCAGAGTCCCTTTGATTTAAAGGTACTTAAAGACTTAAAGATGTCACAGGGCGCTGGGGTGGGGCAAGGGGACATCTGGGTCAATCAGTTGGTTAAGCATCTGCCCTCAAGGCTCAGGTCATGATCCCAGGGTCCTGGGATCAAGCCCCGCATTGGGCTCTCTGCTCAGTGGGGAGCTGCTTCTCCCTCTGGCCCCTCCCCATGCCCCCCATGCTTGCGCACGTGGCCCCCCCCCCCGAAATAAATTAATAAATGCATCTTTTCTGCTGCCTGTGGTGTGGATCTGTCCTCAAACTGGTATCCCTTGACCTGGGGCCACAAGCTAATGTCCAAGAAGAAATTTGTGAGATGTTCTTGGCGCACAGGTGTTTTTATGGCAGTACAGGGACAGGACCTGTGAGCAGAAAGCGCAGTGCATTGGCTGCAGGAAGCTGGTGCTCCAGGAGGAGGGGATGCGCAGGGAGGAGGTGATTGTAGACTTCTCATTCGAATTCCTACCCGTGAAACTACTTTGACCAGATTTCTCTGGTCCTTACCATTCAGTTCGGTATTAACTGTGGGTAAGATGTGCGGACAGTCATGAGACCCATTAAGAATGCAGTAGTGAGGGCCACCTGGGTGGCTCAGTGGGTTAAGGCCTCTGCCTTTGGCTCAGGTCATGATCCCAGGGTCCTGGGATCGAGCCCCGCATCAGGCTCTCTGCTCTTTATCGGGACTATGAAGGCGATAGGTCAGCCTTCCGGGCTAGAGGTGAACATTTCTCTGCTTCGAACTCTCAGCCACCCTCACGGTGACAAAATGACTCACCCCCACCCCAAGCATCGCATCCTGTATTCTGCCCTCTGGGAAGAGAGCCAGGACAAACTTACCTGTCCATACCCCACTGAAAACACCTCTTTATCCTGCTGGCACGAATGGGGCTACATCTTACCCAGAGACAGAGGCCACAGGACGTGATTCTGCTTTGATTAGCTTGGACCTATGGCAGGTATTCCTCTCACTTCCCAAAGCCCAGGGGTGGAACTGTCCCCTTCAGTCCCATGCACCCCCACCCCTGCGCCTGAAATGCAAGGAGGAAGTGTGGAAATCTGGGGAAGCCCGTGGCAGGGAGGGTGTCTGGTGTCCTAAAAGCGCCCACCGGGTCCTCTACGCAGGGTCGCCAGATACAGCAAAGAAGAATACAAGACACACAGTTCCATTTGTATTAAACCACAAATAATTTTTTGTGGGTAAATACCGGCACATTTTCATCCTAAAAAATAACTCGTCGTTTCCCTGGAATTCAAATTTGACTGGGCGTCCTGTAGTTTGTTTGATGCTAAGTCTTTGCAAACTTTCTCGTGGGCCAGACTCGCTTATGCACGGAGTTAAAGTTCCCATTCTGGCTCGTTGAGTTGGGGGAGGGGGGTGGGACTCTGCATTTCTCACAGGGTCCCGGGGATGTGGTGCGGCAGGCTGGAGGCTCACACCTTGAGGACGGATCTGCAGGACCTCACCGGGGTGAGATGGCGAGGAAGCCTAGAACAAAGCGCACAGCCCTGCGCCCAGCCCAGGATGAGGACTCAAGCCGGTTGCTCAGGTTGCTCATTATCACAATGATCTGGGTGCGTGTGTCCTTCTCCCTGACTCAGGACACTTCTCAGTGATGGTACAGAAGCTGCAAAGTCTCCATCCACCCTGCAGCTGTTCTGGCCGCTCAGTGGCCAGGGAGGTTTCATCAGGGGGGACACGAAAGGGCTGGCACCTGGGGCTTGAGCCCCGGGACCCTTACGTTTCTGCGAGCAGAGCAGTGCTGGGGGGCTCACCTGCCACTTTGCCCAGCCCATCTTTGTTCACTCACGTTGACCCAAATGAGGTTTGTGGGTGCACCGTGCTTTGGTCACAGCGACACAAACGCCAAAATGGGGATTTCCTGGAAGGAGTCGGGAGGGACTCACATCGTGGAAGTGAGAGCCCAATGACCAAACCTCAGGGGGGCCAGGGAATGCTGGGGACACCTGTGCTCAGTCCTCACCTCTCATCTCTCAGAGGTGGACATTTTCTCCTCCTGCAAACTGGCTTCCTCCACAGGGTGCAGAAGCAAAGCTTCTCCATCCCAGAGAGAAAACTCCCAAGGAAGGGCACGGATTGGCCTGGCTCGGGTCAGATAGTTGCTGTCTGCTTCCTTCTCGATAGGCACGCTCCATTCTCTCTCTCCCTCTCTCACCTCCTGCACCAACTTATTCAGTCCCGTGGCTTTCAATTCCATCTAGGTGCTGAGGGGCCCCTGAAGGGGAGCACGGCCATTGCGTTCACTGCCTCACATCTGGAAACCCCGCACTAGTTAGGGTAGAGGAACCTTCCAGAAGAAAGAAACTCATGTGATTTAGTCTGTAATAAATACTGTGGCTGGGGGGCTTATGAACATCAGAAATGTATTGCTCATAGTTCTGGAGGCTGGGAAGTCCAAGATCAAGGTGCCAGCAACATCACCTTCTGGTGGAGGCCCTTTCCAGGCTCAGAGTTGGCCTCTCCCTACACCCTCACTGGTGGAAAGGCTAGAGATTTCTCTGGAGTCCCTTTTATAAGGGAATCAATCCTGTTCATGAGGGCTCCGTCCTTGTGACCTAATCACCTCCCAAAGGTCCCCATCTCTTAATATCCTAATATTGATATGTGGTATCACTTTGGGAGGTTACATCTCACCACGAGTTCTGAGGGACATAAACATTCAGACCACCAATATACATTATATATCAGCGATATGCAATATCATGGCATGTCATATTATTCACTTTCTTACTTAGAAAATTTTTAAGTGTGATAAAATAGATAGAGCATAAAATTTACTGTTTTTTTAATAGATAAAGGGTATTTTTTCTTAAGATTTTATTTATTTATTTGATAGACAGAGATCACAAGTAGGCAGAGAGGCAGGCAGAGAGAGAGGAGGAAGCAGGCTCCCCTCTGAGTAGAGAGCCCGATGCGGGCTCCATCCCAGGACCCTGGGATCATGACCTGAGCCGAAGGCAGAGGCTTTAACCTACTGAGCCAACCAGGCGCCCCAAAATTTACTGTTTTAACCACCTTTTAGTTCACATTGTTGTGCAATCATCACAATCTGTCTCCAGAAGTCTTTGCATCTTGCAAAACTCAATCTCCAGACTTGTGAAACCCTCCCTCCCACCTTGCTCCAAGACCCTGGAAATCACCCCTTCTCTATGAACTTGACTCCTCTAGGCACCTCGTGGAATCATATAGCCTTTGTCTTTCTGTCTTCTTTCACTTCGCATCACACCCTCAAGGTTCAACCAGACTGCACTGTGTGTCGCAGTTTCCTTCCTTTTTAAGGCTGGATAACATATGAACCACATTTTCTTATGCCTCAACAGCCACTTGTTTCCATCTTTTGCGATTCATGCTGCTATAAACATGCATGTACAAATTAGATGCTTACTTCTTGATGATTTAACAATGTTGGGTGAGCATTGGGCACTGGGAGAGATGGTTGTGGAGGGACCCCATCTTTTCTGGGCTCTACCATGCCCTAGGACCTGGGTATTTTCTGTATCCAGGGAAGAAGGCATGGAGCAAGCATGCTTGTTTTTCAGAGCCGAGGCTTGGAAATGGTCTGTGTCCCTCTGCCTGCCCCCATCTTAGTGACAAGTATGATCATGAGGCCACACTCAGATGCCAAGACTGGTACCTGCAGTCCCTGGAAGGGAAGACGCACTCCAGGGGTGGCTCTATACTTTGGAAGGGAAGGGCAGGTTTCTCTGACCACTCACCCATTGCTACTTCATCCCCATCCTATGCTTTGGACATATCCTGTTACTGGTTGGGCAGTCTTTTTTTTTTTTTTTTTAAGATTTTATTTATTTATTTGACAGAGAGAGTGAGCACGGGCAGATAGAGTGACAGGCAGAGGCAGAGGGAGAAGCAGGCTCCCTGCTGAGCAAGGAGCCCAATGTGGGACTCGATCCCAGGAGGCTGGGATCATGACCTGACCTGAGCTGAAGGCAGCTGCTTAACCAACTGAGCCACCCAGGCGTCCTGGTTGGGCAGTCTTAAGAGAGACTCAGAAGTATCAATGGTTTCAATCAGACAGAAGGTCGTTTTGCTCACGGAGGCACAGAACCTGTTTTTCACTACTCCAACAAGTGTCTGTCTAGAACCTCCTAGCTTACTACTCCACCATCCTCAACACACAGCTTCTGTCCAAGATAGCTGCTCCAGGTCTCGCCAGTCTGGCCAACTGGGAAGGTGGAAAGGGGAGAGGGAGGAAGCTGTGCCCCCCGCTTGGCCCTCATCTGGCCACTGAATGATCTGAGTCAGAGGACACAGATGTGTCTCAGCTCTCATGATGTAAATAATAATAATAAAATAAAATAATAAATAAATAAATAAAATAATAGTAATTAGTTTTTAAAAATTTACTTTTGTGGTACTTCTGAAGATGAGACAGTCATATCTGACCTTTTATGTATACATTTAGTACAGTATTTTTTTTCTGAAGGGATGTTATTAGATCAACAATGCACACCTTACTATTGATGCAGACTGAGACGTGACCCAGACAGTGGACAGAGCGGAAGTAACAACACTAGTAAGTCTTACTGATCACTACCATTTTCACCGAGACTTGGCTATGAGGCAGGTCCTGGGCTGAGCACACTTGCACAGATTATTTCACTAAATTGAGTCTGTGAGAGGTGTCATTCAACAAGGGATTCGGACGTCCCCATCCTCCTGACTCCCAAGCATGGTGACTGTTTCTTTTAATTTCGTAACGAAATTAAAAGAAGTATGGATGGTTTCAATCAGACAGAAGGTCGAAACAGATATGACTGTTTCCATGAGGACGATCATAAAAGGGTTACAGTAACCCTGGTAAGTCATCCTTAAATGAGAGCCAGAGGGGCTTAGCCTATGAGGACACAGTGGTGTAAACAGTTATATTAAAGTAGCGACTTTGTGTGAGGACCCCGAAATGAGAGCCAATAGTCGGTGGGGGGGGGGGGGTTCCTAAGTGCTGGCCTCCCATTAGGGAAGAAGGCGAGGCCCCCGCCGCTGGGGCCAGTGGTCTACTACGGGAGGCGGTATGTGTGAGCACTTCTGGAGCACAGGCTTTGCATTCCGGGCGTGTGGCTTTCGGCAGGTGCCTGAGCTCGGTGTCCCTTGTTATCTGCAAAGTGGGAACAGGTTATTAATGGGACCTAAAGCATGCAAAGCCCTCGCAGGCGCCCAATGTGAAAAAGGAGGGCACTGAGGCCAAGAGACAGGCAAGGCTTGCTCTGGCCCTGGAGCTCTGGCAGCTCCAGGGGTGGCTCCGAGCCCCGGGGACCTTCCCAGACGAAACCAGAGCCCAGCTCCCGTCTCCGACCCAGAGGAAAGTGGACCGGGGAAGGAAGAGGCTGGCCGCTCGGAGTGGCAGGCGGCAGGTGCAGGAAGCGAGGGCACTTGTGGGGCTTGCCTCGGGGCCAGCAGGATCCCCGTCCTAGAAGTTCAGCCCGGTACCGGGCAGGGCTCGTCAGGGCTGTGCCCCGGAGCTGTCCCTGCGAGCGGACGCCGCACCCGCCACGAACCCCGGCACGGAAGGGGTTACGATGATAGAGACGACCGGAGGACCCGGGGTGGCATGAGCGGCCCTCGACGCCACTCTCCCCCACACCTTTCCGTCCCAGGCTCGCGCGGGGCGCCGACCGCGCAGGCGCGAGCGGCGATCGCCGGGCTCGGGGTGGGGGGAACCTCCCGAGACACCCGGAAGTCTCCGCCTAACGGGCCGGGCTCGCGCCTCCTGTCCTGGAAGGGGGCGGGGCCCGGAGCCCCTCGGCGCGCGGCGCCATAGAGCGGGAACGGAGGACCCTTGTCCTAGACCGTCCGGAAGTGGCTCCCAGGGGCGCCCGCTCCGCACCATAGAGCTGAGGGGGGTAGCGGCTAGGGGGTCTCCGGGCTCGCCTTCCTAGAGCGGCGAGGACGGGGTGGAGGCCGGCGGGGGGGGGGGGGAAAGGGGGGGGAGCAGCGCGGGCGGAAGCGGCCGGGAAGGTCACTTCCGGCCTGGGTGCCCGTCCCCCTGACCCCAGGGTCTGAGTCGCCGCTGCCGCCGCTGCCACCATCCGCGAGGGAGGAGCGAGGAGGAGTGCGGCGCGGCGGCCCCGGGACCGAGGAGGTGAGGGGAGGGCGCGGAGACAGGGGGGGCGTGAACCCGGGGCCGGGGTGGGCGCGCGCCTCTGGGAGCCCCACTGCGGGCGGGGGGCGGGCGGGCGAGCGCGACTGGGCGGGCGAGTGCGCCTGGGCGGGCGAGTGCGCGTGCGCGTGCTGGGGGGGCGTGAGTGGGCGCGCGGCCGGTGACGCGGGCGGGCGAGGGCGCGCCAGGCGGAGCCGCGGGGAGCGCGCGTGCGCGCCGGGGCCGCGCCGGGGCCGCGCTGGGGAGGGAGCGCGCCTGCGCAGCGCCGGGGATCGGGCCGGGGGCTCGGGGGTGGGGACGCCGCAGGCTCCCCGGCAGGTCGTGGCCGGAAGTGGTGGTGATTCCCGGGGGAAGTTGAGGCCCCGGTGGGGGAAGGGGACGCGCGGGCCGGCCAGGCCTGACCGGAAACGGCGGTCCGGGGGGCACGTCTGGGTCCCCGGCTTGTTCCCCCTCCTTTGCCGCTCCTTCTCGCTTCCCAAGAAGCCCGGGTTCCGCTGCCGCCGCGGGCGGGCTGCGTGAGGCCTTTGATCCGCCGGTGATTACGGCCTGGGTCCCCGCGGGAGGCTCATTCATTCGCCCCGGCGCGGGCGGCAGGCAGGAAGCGCGTGCGCCGGAGGGGAAATGACTGGGCCAAGGTCAGGCACCGCGTGGCCCGCTGGACCGGGGCGGACGGGGGCCGGGCCCCAAGGCCACCCCGAGGGCTCCCGGGCGCCAAGCTGTGCTGCTTGATCCCGCCCACCACTCCCAAAACCGACCTCAAGAAGGGACACCCCAGTTCGTGGAGACGGGGGTTGGGCAGCCACAGGATGGTGGCGTCCCACGACGGAAAAGTGACCCAGAGGCTCTCCCAGTGCCCGGCCCCATGCTGGGCACTGGGACAGGGTCAAGAACAAGGTCCCGGAGCGGACGGGCAGAGACGGGGACCTGGACACGGAGTACCTCCTCCCCCAGAGCAATTGTGGGAAGGTCTCCCGGCAGAGCCCTGTCCAGAGGCGTTCAGGAAGAGGTCACTTGGTGTGTGGCTGCCTGCTGCCTGGCTGTATTGGGCAGTGCTGAGGACACAGTTGGGAGTCAGCCGGCCTCTGCTCTGGGGAAGCACGGTCGCTGTTGATCCCCGCTTATCCCCTAAGACGTAAGCCTCTTGGGCTAAATGCAGGTGGCATCCATCTGCCTGCTTTTGCTGCGGTTCCTTGTGGTCCTGCCTCAGCCCTGAGAGCATTGGGATCAGATCCCCACGTTGTTCTCTCTTGTCCTAGCTTTTTCCCCTGGAGGTTTTCCAGATCTAACCCCCACCCGCACACCCGCTGAGCTGAGGAATGGGAGAACCCCAAGGGCTTATCAGCATGCCTGACCCATGAGCAACCGTGTGGCCTTAGAAGTGCTGGGGTCAGACAGAACCGAGTTCAGATCCCAGCTCCATACCTGGTGCTTTGTGACCTTACAGCGTAAATGACTCTCACATTTCAGTTTCTGCCTGGATGAAGAGGAATGGTGGTAATAGCTTTGACTTGGTAGGGAAGCTGTTAATGCATGTCCCCTCCAGAGAGCTGAGCGGAAGCTATGTGAGAAAGGCTCTGGAGCCAAGCATTCCTCGTAGGCCAGGCCTTGCCTCCTGTCTCTTCCAGCATGGTGACCATGGACCTGTCACTTTCCTCTTTCCCCATTCCCTGTGGTAGAGAGCACAGTCCAGCATTTTCTGGATAAGGCTGGTCCTGTGCTGGGTCCATGGGCACAGTGGTCCTGGCACAGTGCTCTACTATGGGGTGGGAGAGAAGGGTCCCTCGGTGCACGTTTCTTGAGGATCCCCTCTGCCAGACCCAGAGCTGGGTGACACTGGGTGGCAGTTCCTGTCTGCAGCAGCTTGGAGGCCTGTCGGGGACACATATACAGAGGACCAGGGAGAGGGCTGGGGGATTTCCCAGAACATCCCTTCCGGGAACTGTAGGTGCCCAGAGGGAAGCTTGTCCCCGTGGGAGGTGGTGTATCTTGTGCCTTGAAAGACAGGGAGGGATTGGCTAAGAGGACCCTGGGGCTTGGGGGAAGGTGATGGTGAGCTCTGGACTCACCACTCTGGCCTGTGGCTGCAGTGAGGGCAGCAGTAGTCAGTGCTGGGGACACAGCTCCCCGGGCACCTGTGCTCAGACACATGTCAGCCTCCAGACCTTGCTTGCTTGCCCTCCATGCTGCCCAAAGCCTCACGTGTACTGGGGCCTCCAGGAGCCAGCTGCGGCTTTGGCCTCTTGGTGACAGATTAAATTTAACGGCACTTGCTTCCTGAGCACTCAGCAGGCGCCTGGTCCTGTGTCTGGTCCTCGCTGTCCCAAGCTCTCTGAGGTCTTGGGATGGGGTTGGTTGCCCCCAGTTCAGGGGCGTGGGATGGAGCCCCGGGCCCCATGGTTGCACTGGGAGCACTGGCCTGCACATGATTCCAGAGCTCGGCCCTTTACTGTAATGCCACGGACTCTGATGACTTCTTTCTTTCAGCCACCGCTGGGGTCTGGGGGAGATGGAGGCTATCCTCAAGGCCTTTTCAGTGTCCCATCATCGGGTAGCAGGGAGTGCGTTGCATGAAGGGTCACTGGCTGGTTCAGGGCACCCTAAGCTCCAGCCTTTCATTTCGGGGATGACTCACGCTGGTTGCATCAGTGGCTTTGTTGTAGTAGCATGGAGAGCTGTGGCCTCACGACCATCGAGCAGCCAGCCACAGGAGTCTGGATGGGTGGCCAGGGGCCCTGAGCTGCTCCCGCCGGCCACCTGGGGCCACAGGCCGCGACTATAATGATGGCGGTTGAGGGAGCCAGTGCCAGGATCCTGAGGGTGAGGAGGAAAGGAACGATGACCTTGGCCGCTGGCCGACCTGGCTGGAGTCTGGTGCCTCTACTTGGTGGCTGGCTCTGTGAACTTGTGTGAACCCCAGCTTTAACAGTTTCTTGTCAGGGGTTGCCAGGCACATCCTGGGCACCTGGCTTCTGGCTGAGGGCTTCACACACGTTACCTCTGATCTGGATGCGGGGCCAGGAGGGTCAGGAGGCACAGAGGCCAGAGCACCTTGTCCAAGGTCACATGGCTGCGGGGTGGCAGGGCTGAGTTGGCAGCCTGCCCGGAGAGCTTGTTCTCTCCTCTCTGACGGTGGTTATGGGCTCGGGACTGTAAACCCATTGCAGTGGGTATGAGGGTCTGACATGTAGTCTGTGCTTTGAAAAGAGAGGACACTTGAGCTGAGGGAAGGGAGAAGTCTGGGAAGGTTTTCTGGGGGAGGTGCTACTTTCACTGGAGAGAATGGGCAAAGTGGAAGGACGTAAACACCCCCCCCAAGAATGGGGGTCCGGCCTGATTGAGGGGTGACAGACAGAATGTGGCCTGTAGGCGTGGTTCCATCCTTTTTTCCCCCTAGAGAATATTTTTGTTTGTTTAAGCAGTTTTCAGTTACTTATCCAGACTAAGGAATGAGGAGCATTGACTGACGTGTCTGAAGACCTGGATGCTGGGTGTTCCTGGACAGTGGCAGGTGGCCTCCGGGCTCCTGCCGCACCTGCCCGCATAATTGTACAAGGAGGCTCTAGGAATTCTCGATACTGGTTTATCTTGGAGATAGCGGGGAATGGGGACCAGGGCCTCTGGAGTTTGCCGCCTGCCTGTACCCCCGGGAGGGCCACACAGTGTTGGAGGGGGGGCCGGCTGGTGCCCCTGAGGATATGGGGACAGCGGCAAGGGTGAGGCCTGTGTGGCTGGGTGAGATGGGAGAGAGCAAGCCATGAGGTAGGCTTACCGCGAGGCTGCCGGTCAGTGAAAAGAGGAAGAAAGTGGGGTTGGGGGGCAAGGGAGCAGGATCAGAAGAGACTGCTTTGGTCAGCTCTTTCGGTGTGCTGGGAAACCCGAACAAGGCACAGATTGCGTTCTGGGGAAGTACGGCCTACCAGCCGACTCTGGGAAGATGGAAGAAGTCTGAGCAGATTGTCATTGTAGAGGAAATGGGGAAAGTTGACAGAGGCCCCCGTCTGCCCCCCAAAAAAGTACTTATGGTTCTGATGGTGTTGCTGAATTGGAAGAACAGGTGGGAGCCTAGCAGCATCAGCTATGGGTGTGGGAGGTGGCCTGGGTGGGAGGTAGAGGAGGGAATGGACGGGTATTTGGGCCTGAGGCTAAGGGTGAAGCCACCCACAGAAAAGGGAAGTGGGTGGGAGCTGGAGAGGAGAGCATAGGGGTCTGCCTGCACCGCCAGTGGGGCTGTGGAGTGTCACCACCCAGGCTGAAGAGGGTCTGCGGTCTGAGTGGCCCCCAGCCAGTCAAGGACGCCAGGGCCAGCCAGGCTGCTTCCCCTCAGTGAGTCGCGTGGGCTGGGTGGATGGTTCCAGGTGGCTGTGTGGGCTGGGGAGGAAGGAAACTCAGTCCTGGGATGCGGGGCGGGGTTGGGGCAGGGGTGGCCCTTGGGAGGGGAGAGGACTCGGGGCAGCTTGAGGACTGGCTGCAGGTGGGAAGGTGGGCAGTGGGGCTGGGGGGCTGGGGGGCTGGGTTTGGATTTGGGCAGGTGCAGCACGGGGTTCAGGTGGGGCAGGGATGTGAACCCCAGCAGCTCATGGAGGCGTGAGTCTCCTAGCACATGACCCCCCCTTGGGAGTAGGTGCCCCCATCCCCACAGAACACTGTCATCGCAGAGGGAGACTGTACTGGCTCCCCTTCCCCTGCCCTCGGGAGTCACTCATTTCTATCCTGTCTCTGCGGGTTTGCTGTTTTTCATGCGTGACGTGGTCTCTGTGTCTGGCCCCTCACACGGTGAGATGTATTCAGGGCTTGTGCTGTGCGGCATGTCAGTGCCTCACCCCTGTGTGACGGAACAGCGTTCTCTCCAGTGGTCGGGGTTCACCTGCTGTTGGGCGGTTGTGTCGTCTCCAGGTTTTGGTGATCGTGATTTATGCCTCTGAACGTGTGTGTGGATTTCTGCGTGAGCGTGTTTCTGTTTGTCTTGGGTTTGCGGCCATGAGTGGAGCTGCTGGACCCCGTGGTCCTTCTGTGCTCCACCCTCTGGTCCCCCATTTCACATCCCTGCCAGCAACGCCGGGGGTTCCAGTTTCTCCACAGCCTTGCTAGCACTGGGTGTTTTGTGTTTTCCTGGGGCCTCCTGTGGTTGAGGTCTGTTTCTCTGTTGGTGGAGGAAGTCCTCTTGTTAGCGCCTATCAGCTCTTCATGTTCTCTTCTGAGAAGTGTCTGTGCAGAGCCTGCTCCCATCTTTACCTGGACTGTTTGAATTGAATGACTTAAGAGGATGAGTGGTCTGTGATATGGGGGGGCGAACTTGAAAGGGGCGTTGGAAGGGGGTAGGCGTGGGGAGGCGGGGGAGGGTGGACGGGGAAGGGAGAGAGTGCTGGACTCTGCCCCCTGCCAGCACAGGGGTTAAAGAGCCACTGGATTTGGTGACCAAGAGGCTGGGCAGGGGGAGGTCGCAGATGGGTGGGAGGTAGGAGGAGGTAGAAGTCGCAGCTCAGCTCTGAGGGAGAAGGGGAGGGGAGGACGGGGTGTGGGTGGAGGATGGGTGTGTATGTGTCCCGGGAAAGGGAAGGGAAGGGAAGGGCCTGGGGCATAGGTGCTGGAGGGGCCCTTGCTCTGCAGGTGTCTGGTTGCTGGCACAGGGGGAGGGGAGGCGGGGAGATTGGCAGCGGAAGAAAGAGAGGGGCTAATTGGTGGGCTGGCATCCAGAGGAGGTGGGCGGGATCTAATAACAACAATAATAACAATAATTTGTCTCAAGCTTAATAGCCGCCGGCCTCTGTCAGCCCCTGTGTTAATTGGATCGCTCAAAGGCCTGGCTGGGGTGGGCTGGGGTGGTTTGGGGGAGGCCCTCCATCTTGGGGAGTGGAGGTCGGAGCTGGGCAAAGTCACAGAGAGTGGGGCAGAAACTGGGGAGCTGGAGGAAAGATGGGCAAGGCAGGGGTTCCGAAGGTGTCAGATTGCATAGTCAGCCTTCATCCAGAGCAGGCTGGGGGCCTTCTGGTTGCCAGACACGGTCACGCCCCAGTGCTTCTCTTCGTGTACAGTGCTGTGGAGGGGAGGAGGCTAGAGCCCTTCCCCCATGACCCTGAGATCCTGGTATAGGACCCACAGGCCCAGGGTCAGGTCAGCCCACCGGCCTCAGCAGCTTTTTGAGTGATGAATGACTGAGTGGGAGAGGAAGGGACCTGGGTAAGGTGTAGTGAACACCTTTCCCAACTTTTCAGTAGGACCCCTGGTTAGTCCCTGGCTCGGGCGCTGTCCTGACCCTTTCCTGGCCCCCGGGGGGTACTTGCTGGGTCTTGTGGGAAGCAGTGGGGAAGCCCCTGGGGCGTGCTCCCTTGTCCCATCACACTTTGTGCACAAAACACAGACGCAAGGTAGCCTTACTGGGATTTCAAGATGGGGACCCCCGAGCTCCAGCCGCCTCAGACGGGCGTCCCTCCTGTGGCCCCCGCAGCCACCTGGCCTGCCTTCTGCCCCTCTCTCCCTCCCGTTGGAGGCACAGCACGTCCAGGCCTTTCCTGTTTGGCCTGGGATGTGTCCCCTAACGTCTTGGCAGCCCTTATTTGCTTGCGTCAGGGTCAGCAAACATTTTCTGTAATGGGCCGGAAGGTAAACATTTGGGGCCTTATAGGCCAAGAGGCAAAACGGAGGACCTCGTGTAGCTACTTAGACATCTTCTAAAGCGGGACTGTGTAAACACGCAGGGAAAGTCCGTCCTGGCAGGGGCAGCTCACAGGCAGCTTACAGCCCTCTGGGCTCCAGTGTGTCCCCCAGAGAGGGGAGGGGAGACTTTCCTCTGCCTCTTAGGGTTTCTGGCCAGGACTGACTGAAACAGATTAGCAGGACAAAAGCCCACGGATTGTATTTCCACAGACATGGGACCCACAGACGTGCTTCTGCACGGGGTTGGGGGGCCGAGGGGTGGAGGCTGTGGGGAAGAGACCACGGCCCCTGGCCCACAGGCAGAGAAAAGGTCTGTGTGTCCGGGCTCCTTTCTCTGGAGTCTGGAGGGAAGGACAGGGAGGGCCCTGTGCTGGGTGGCTTCCATCTCCTAGTTTCAGGAAGAAGGGTGGCTTGTTCTGGGTGAATGTCCCCGGTGGAGACCAGTCCCTGCGCTGCAATCCTGCAGTGGGGCGGGGGTAGGGGGTGGCGGGCAGCAGGGAGACAGGGAGGGGACGGAGCGAAGGCTGAGGCCTTGTCGCTGCAGGAAGCGGGCCTGAGGTGGAGACTCGGGTCTGGGAAGTCCCTGCTTTCAGTGACTTACGTGCTGCTCGTTCAGAGGAAGCACGGGGCACCCGCTGGGCAAGTGAGTCTAGTCTGCATACACGCAGGGGGGCAGAAGGGCAGAGGGGCAGGCAGCCCGGCCCACTGCCTCAGCCCTGCCGGCCCACAGCCCTGTGAGTGCTCACTGTGTCTTTCATTTTAAACTTGTTTTTCTTTTTCTTTCTTTCTTTTTTTTTTTTTTTTAAGGCTTTATTTATTGGTGGGTGGGACATGAGGTGGGACTGGGCAGAGGGAAAAGCAGCCCAATATGGGGCTCGATCTTAGGACCCTGAGATCATGACCTGAGCTAAAGTCGGACACTTAATGACTGAGCTGCCCAGGCGCCCCTTGTTTTCCTCAAAGATATAGCTGGCTCTGTCAAGTGGTCCGTGAATGGGGGTGTTTCGTCTAACAAGTAGAGAGGTGCTCCTTTCTTATCTCATTTTCACTGTGGCCTTGTAATCAGACAGCCCCATACAATTTTTTAAAGTCTGTTTACTTTTTTTTCCTAAAGATTTTTATTTATTTATTCCTGAGAGAGAGAGAAGCAGAGGGAGAAGCAGGCTCCCCGCCAAGCAGGGAGCCTGATGCGGGACTCGATCCCAAGACCCTGGGATCATGACCTGAGTTGAAGGCAGATGCTTAACTGCCTGAGCCACCCAGGAACCTAAAGTCTTTACTTTTTAATTGAGATCTAATTTGCATGTTGTGCAGTCCTCCCTTTTCACGCGTACAAGTTAGTGGTTTCTGATGCATTCACGGTATTGTGCAACTGTCACCACCATCTGGCTCCTGGGTTATTCTCATTGCTCCGACTGAAACAGCTGACCCATTACAGAGGGTCCCGCCCCACTCCCACCCCCAGCACCCAGCTGCCCCCGGGTCTGTCCTGGATGGCTGTGGAATCCTCTCTCCGTGGCCCTTGGAGACTGGCTTCCCCCACCCCCATGGTGTTTGCATGGGAATAGCACTGCCGGGAATGTGGGTTTACGTCTCAGGTGTGCACCTGGGAGTGGAGTTGCCGGCTCCCAAAGTAGGTCTGTTTATTGCGGGAGGAGCTGTCAGACCGCTGCCCCAACCTGCACACCCAGGGGCAGTGTGCAGGGGTTTGTGCGGCCTCACTGTCACGGTCACCCTGTGTGACCTGACGGCCGGGCAGTGGCATCCCCGCGTTGCCCCCTCCACACCCAGTGATTTTTCCTGTCGCGATGCACAGCCCCCCGGCCTTCCAGAAAAGAGCTGTCTTGTCTTTTCCCCTATTACAGAAGTAATCACTCGTTCTAAAGAATTAAAAAGTTGAGATGAACTTGAGAAGCAAAGAGGGACAAGCACTCTTGCTGCTGGCAGCAGACGGCTGGCAGCTGCTGCTCCCGAGACTGTGGCATCTTTGGGATTTTTCTCGGGCTTTGTCCCATGTGGCGCTGACGGGTTCTCTCCAGTTTTTCCCTGCTCTAAATCTGGCTGTGAGGAACTATTTTTTGTCTGCAAGAAGCATTTTCTGAGGTCTGGGTTTCCCCTCAGATCAGCTTCTGAAGCAGGGGGTTGCCTGGTCAGGGGCCCCCAGCGCCCACGTGCGGCTCCACAGCTGTGTGGCGACTGTCCCGTGGCTCCAAGCCCGGTGCTGTGCCAGCGCATCCCAGCTGCCCGCTGTCGCTGCTGCTGCCATCCAGATGCTGTTTGCTGCTGCTGCCGGCAACCTCCAGCACCCGGGCCCCTACGTCTGTGAGCCCCAGTGTCCTCGTCTGTGAAGCACGGGTCATAATGACACCGACCTCAGAGGGGTCCGCACATTTCACCCACTCCTCAGTGCTCTTTGTGGCCTCGGAAGCCCTGCAAGAGAGCCCTCCCACCCCTGTGTCTCTAGCCTCTCCTCAGGGCTTTTGCACGTGCTGTCCCTGCATCCCTCCTCCCTGCTCCTCCTACAGGGCCGCTCCTGGGGCTCCTCCTCCTGGGAGATCCTCCTCCAACCTCCTGATGCAGCGGCCCATCCCTCCCCTCCCAGCCCCTCCCCTCAGTGCATATCTTCTCGGAACTTCACTGGGTGAAATTGCCTTTCATGTTCAGATCCTTGTTCCTCACTGGCAGGGCCCTCTTATGTGGCTGGGGCTGTGGCCTGCTCACCAGGACGTTGTCCAGTGTCGGAGCAACGCCTGGCCCATGGGGAGACCCTGCACCTCCAGGGTGGGAGTGATGGGGACAGGGGGGCAGAAAGACGCCAGCGCCCACAGAACTGCTGATGCTCCCGCCTTCTCTCCCATGAGGCTGACGGGAAGATCCCGTCTGATGAGGGCCCTGCGGGGAGGGGGTCCTGTGGTCCTCGGGCAGCTGTCCCGTGTCGTGGTGGGCGCTGTGATGCTGCGTGGAGCCAGAACCTGAGCAGGGCACCCCCTGTGTTTCCTCCCCGACCTGGCCCGACCGCGTGGTGGCTCCCTTTCGTCAGTGGCAGGGCCGGTGGTGAAGAGGCCTTGCCCTTGCCTGAGGGTTCTGACCAGGGACCCCTTGCTGGCCTCCTGCCAGGCACCTGCCTTCTGTCCACATTTCAGTAGCGCCTCCGAGGCAGCCACTTGCCAGCCCCTGCTCAGGGTCCCCAGCGTGGCTCCTGGCCCCTGAGATGGGTTTGCCTTTGTCTTTGCCTGTGTCCCGTGCTCTTCTCAATCCTTGTTGACAGTTGGCTGGGTTTCAGGACGGCAGAGCAGTTGGGACCAAGGAGTCTGCAGTGGCACCGTTGGCATCCTGTCCCTGCTCAGCGATGACCTCACTGTGACCTCACGTCCTCTGCTGTGACGTGGGGAAGGGAGTTGTTGACAGCACGGCAGTGCAGGGTGGCACAGAGCTGAGGCCAGTGGCCGGAAAATTGGACCCCGGAGTCCAGGTTTGGCTCATGGGAGACAGGTGGGATGCCGCTGTGTGAGTGAGCACTTGTCTGGTGAGGACCTGGCCCGGACAGCCCAGGTTCACGGTTCTCCACGGGCTCTCTGCCTCCAGGTCTCGGTCACTTGTGGCTCAGCTTCCTCCTCTGCGTGCTGGGCGGCAGCGTGGCCCTCTCAGAGGGCTCGGGTAGGACCGAATGTGGTAATGGCATCTAACCCACATAGAACTGGGCCTGGACCTGGGAGATGCCTGCGAGTGTCTATGAACTGGACAGGTGGCTTCTCAGAGCTTCTCTCAGAGATCAGCGGAGGTTACTGAGGGGACAGGCTTGCGCCCGCTGGTAGTGGAATGGGTTCCTTTTGGTGCCTGTATGGTGGTGAGCCCCCTGTCAGTGGGGGATTCAAGAGAAGTGGATCTGGTATAGTGTGCTAGGGGCAGATGGTTGCTGTTGGCGGGTGCTTGTGTGCAGCCGCACCCCTGCGGAGAGGTCCCTGTGTGTGGGGGGCGGGGTTTGCCCTGAGCTGCATGCACTCAGCTTCGGGGACCAGGTCCCCATCCATGGTGTGTGGGATGCCGTTTGACCTCTGAGTGGAAGTCCTGCCTGCCTGCAGGCTTCCTGCCGGGGAGTGGCGCCACAGCAAGGGGCAGGTACCCCTAAGTGCCAGGCCTGCTGCAGTGCAGGATGGCGAGACCACCTGGAGCTGGGGGCCTGCCCTGGCCTCCGGGTGCTGCCGGCCAGCTCCTCGCCCAGCAGAGGGGCCTAGGTTGTCTGCCCTGGGAATCAGGCCCTGCCACATGGCGCCATTGCCCCTGGTGGTGGTGAGCGGTGAGAACCTGACCCTCGAGGCCACTAAAGAAGGAGGGGAGCGATTTCTCCTCGGCAAGGCCTGCTGTGTGGGGTGGGCAGTGGAGAGATGAAGACACGTCCACATGGTACGTGCGCTCAGACGTCTCCAGCGGCTTTGCTCCTCAGCCCTGAGGTGGAACAGCCAGATGCTGTCCGCATCGGCCAGTGGACAGACGACATGGAATGTGGTCCATCCGTACGGTGGAGTCTCGTCCAGCCGTGAAAAGGACATTCGGACAAGTCCTGCGAACATTATACTGAGTGAGAGAAGGCGCAGGACACCCAGTGATATGGCATCCCGTTTCCCAAAACCTCCAGATCTGGCAAATCCTCAGAGACGGAGGCCGCCACTCCCTCCCCCGAGGTCAGCATTGTCTGGCCGCCCCTCTGAGTGTAGATGGCCAGAGGCTCGCGCCTTCCAACAGGACCCCCATACAGTCTTTCTGGGAGACCTGAGTGCATGAACCCCTAGAGCAGTCAGGTGCCCATGTCGGCTTCGCCATTTCGGGCTCCGTCTTGTTTCAACCTCAGGCGCGTGAGACGTGTCGGCATGTTGGTGGCGGTCCTGGTGCAGGGCGGTGGCGGGGAGGGAGGCTGAGGCAGGGAGCTGGTCTCCCCAGGCTCCAGCTTGTGGATGGTGGAGCCAGGACACATGCCTGGCTGGGTGGCTGCAGTGCCAGGCTTCCTCCTCCCCCCGATGGTGCGTGGCCTTGGGTTGGTCCCCTGCGCAGGGGGGAGATGAGGGCCATTTTTCCATTGTCCCTCAGGTACCAGCTGTGTGTGCTGTCTGCCTGCCCGGGCTGAGCTGGGTGCTTGGAGCTCAAGCGCGGATTGGAGCCGACGTGGCGCCTGCTTTCCTACTCTGGCGTCCTCTGATCTCTGCCCTTCTGTCTCCTCCCATTCTTCCAGGGACCCAGACATGGAGCTGCGGGAAGAGGCCTGGTCTCCGGGGCCGCTGGATTCCGAGGACCAGCAGATGGCCAGTCACGAGAACCCAGGTGAGGTGGCCTTGGGCAGTTCTCAGTACCCCTCCTGGACCCGGGCTTCCTTCTCCCCCTGCTCCCGTGGCTCAGGAGTGATGCCTCCTTCCTCCAGAGGGTCACAGGCACCCTTGGGGACCACTTCTCTCCTTCTGCCCGTCCTCTCCACCCTCGTGGCCCAGCCTCGCTCCCCGGTGTCCTGGCCCCTCTGCCCTGTTTCTAGGTTGTCTGCAGGTCTCTCAAGCGAGAAGCTATAGACGGAGGGTGGGCATTGTGGGGCTGGGGTGACAGGACCACAGAGGAGGGCGTGATGTGTTTGGGGGGAAAAGCTGAGTATCTGGGTTTTTAGGGGAAATCTTCCACTTTTTCAATATCGGTATCCTGTTGTGTTTAATAAAGCATTATTTGGGTTGAATAAAACTCATCTCTGAGCACTCGGGGCCTGGGGTTTGCTTGCTGAGACTCTGCTTTCTGGTTTCCAGGGGTTTTCCTGTAGGGCATCCGAGAAATAAAGCATGGGCTTGGCTTTCATGCTGCTGTCGGTGTGTTTTCGTGCTGGCCGTTATGCCGGCGTGGCGTCAGCAGGTGTGTTTTTTACACAGAGGCCAGAGGGGAGAGATTTTTGGCTTTGCAGAGCCCGGGCCCCTTGCAGCGGGAAGGCAGCCAGTACAGAAGTGAGTGGACGCGGCCACGTGCTGGTAGGACTTTACATTCACAACGGGCACTGGGTCTCGGCCCTGGTGCCAGCATCCCACAGTCATCTGCGACATGGGCCACGGGGCCTGGACCGTGGTTGGGGGTAGGGTTTTTAAAGCCTCTGGGCCTCCCCCTACGGGTTATCATAAGATCACCCAGAGGAGCATAAAGAGAAACTCCCTGTAGGCAGGTCCTGGTGGCCTTGGCTATCAAGGAGGAAGCAGAGTCGGGGTCTCCGTGCTCACTTTGACCCAGCAGCCCTCCGTGGGGAGGACCATGCCCGTCCTTCCTCGCTGTGCCTGTCTGGGCCTGCTTCTCCTGCCTCCCCTGACACACGTCCTTGGCCTTCTAGCCCTTTCGGAATTACTTTAAAAGCCCGTGTGTTACGGGGGCATTGGAGCTCACGCACATGACTCTGTTTGCACTCAGCTTCAGGGTTACCAACGTCCTGGCCAGTCTCATTTCTCCATTTGTGCCCTTTTCTCCCCCTGGAGATTTTAAAGAACATCCCAGATCCTGTCTTTGCACCCATAGGTCCTCGAGCAGGTGCGGGCTCTTTAAGAGCAAACATGAAACCACAGCTCCAAAGTGCTTACTTCACCCAGCGAAACACCCAGTCTGAGTCACAACCCCAGTTTTCTCCAAACTTCTGCCTTGGAGTAAGTCAGGTTTAATCCTCTGATTAGCTTGTGCTCCTTATGAGACCTGCACAACGTCTGGTGGGTTCTCTGCTCCCCCCCGTGCGGCCATCCGAAGCCTGTTCTCCCCCACGGGAACCTGTCGGCCGCCCCGCTCCAGCATGCCCTGCTGCAGGGCCAGCCACCATGACCCCCGTGCTTAGCTCCTGGGCCTTGAGCCTGGATGCTTCTAAGTGGCTGTGCGTCCCATGGTTGTGGGCCTGCCCTGGGGAGTCCTGCCCACCTGGGTCTGGGGCCTCTTGTGGGGTGACTGGGCCAGACTCCTGCCCTGAGACCCAGGCCTGACGCCCGCGGTGGGTCTGACCTGCAGGGTGGGGCAGAGCTGGGAGAAGGCGGGGGGGGGGGGCTCCTCCCCTGCCCAGGTCTGAAGGGGGCAGGTGGAAGGTGCTGTTAGAGCCCCGAGTTGCAGCCTCATGGCCTGGCCAACCCTGGGAGCTCCCTGGGCCCTTCTGATCTGACTTCTGGCCTATTGAGGATCCACTACATGTACATTCTGGATGTGGCCACGGAGCCCTCCCAGTCCCAGCTGCCACTGCCACCACCACCTGGCACCTGGATTGCCACCCTGCGGTGGCCTCCAACCAGTCTGTGCGTCTACCCTTATCTGTAGCCCCCAGCCTGAGCTGCTTTTTTTTTTTTAAAGATTTTATTTATTTGATAGACAAAGATCACAAGTAGGCAGAGAGGCAGACACAGAGAGAGGAGGAAGCAGGCTCCCCACAGAGAGAGCCCAATGTAGGGCTTGATCCCAGGACCCTGGGATCATGACCTGAGGCGAAGACATAGGCCTTAACCCACTGAGCCACCCAGGCGCCCCCTCAGCCTGAGCTTCTTGAGGTGAGGCAGACACAGAGAGAGGAGGAAGCAGGCTCCCCACAGAGAGAGCCCAATGTAG